>NC_051415.1:10245343-10245526 GCF_015228065.2 Penaeus monodon
GCAAAGGAAGCAAAAGAACCCCTGATACAGACAGAGATTCACGCGTTATTAAACCGACGCGGAAATTCGATTAGAGATTGTCGATAATGTGTGAATTCCCGAGAAGGAAATGTTACCTGAATGTTATGTAATTGTCAATCGCCGATGAATAGTAGATTGTGGGGCGGGGCTTGCTGTTTCCGA
>NC_051415.1:10246319-10246622 GCF_015228065.2 Penaeus monodon
AAAAATCTTGAAACCTCTCTAAAGCAAACCCCCACGCAATAACGAACCCCTCTGCTATTGAACCTTCCTTATCCTCCCTTCAACGGGAAAGTTTCGACCTAAGCCCATTGTAAGCCTCGACTGGCATCGTCCCTTTAACGGCCGTCGCAAGGTGTTGGAGGCCTGTGCTTTTAGCGAGATGTTTTCTCCTTGATGCTGAGATGTTTATTATTGGTGAGAATAATTGACGCTGAGAATAATTGTTTTGGGTAATTAAGAGAGGATTATGATGATAAATAAATGAAATAAATAATCGGCATTATC
>NC_051415.1:10246685-10246841 GCF_015228065.2 Penaeus monodon
AATGGGTTTTGGCATCTATTATCTATTCATATAACCACAAATGTTTCTTAAGGTTGCATATCCATTGAAATATTGACAATTCAATAAAGTTGGTTTCTTCGTTTAAATATTTTCCACTAAGTTCTTTGCGCGTCGTAATTCCGGAAGGCTTTCCCA
>NC_051415.1:10247652-10247773 GCF_015228065.2 Penaeus monodon
GTAAAAGTGTGAAGAAGCAATCAAGCAGAGTGGTTGGCGGCAGATCAGCTAACAGAAGAGGAAGGATAATCAGGTTAACTCCCTGGACGACTTGCCCCCCCCCTCCCTCCGTCCCCTCCTT
>NC_051415.1:10248095-10248364 GCF_015228065.2 Penaeus monodon
TCCTCAACCCTCTCCCTCTTCCACCTTCTCCTCCTCCACTCCTTCCCTCTCCTTCCACTTTCATCCCTTCATCCTCCACCTGCTCCCCTCCCTCTCTCCTTCTCCCTCCTCTCCTCCTCTGCTTCTTCTTATCTTCTCTCTCTACCTCTTCTCATCTCTGCCCCCCCCCCCTCTCTCTCGTCCCTTCAACCCGATCCCAGGTCACACAAGGCTAAGGTCGTGTGGATTGTCTTGACCTGTAAAAGTTCTCAGGTAATTTCTTCTGACCT
>NC_051415.1:10248639-10248736 GCF_015228065.2 Penaeus monodon
TTTGTACTCTTGTGTTATATTTTTTTACGGTTGATTTTTGTTTTATTTTCATTTCAAGTGATAAAGAGTAAGACTAAAATTAATGGTAATGGCATCG
>NC_051415.1:10249163-10249319 GCF_015228065.2 Penaeus monodon
CATATCACAGAACGTAGAAAATGAGATGATAATATATTTATCTATAGGATATTTATCTTATATACAAAGAGGAAACATTAAGTAGATAGATATGAAGCAAAATATTTTCGGTTTTATTTACTTTCGGGATTTCCATGTCACACACATACTCTCCTT
>NC_051415.1:10249496-10249636 GCF_015228065.2 Penaeus monodon
GAAGGGTCTGTGGAAGCAATGTCATATTGTATAAACAGAATTAACAAAGGAAAGCGGGCAACACAGCTGTCACTTTCACTCTCTCTCGTTTCTCTCACACACTTGCATCGTCTCTCCTTTTTGTGTGTTAAGTGTGGCTG
>NC_051415.1:10250029-10250260 GCF_015228065.2 Penaeus monodon
TAGATGAAAAAAAAACGGAATCCTCCACCGCCCGCGTCTCCCTTCGAAGCTCTAATGCAATGACAGTCATCTCACTGCCTTGAATTATTACCAGATGGGAATGCCGTTGCCTGTTGTAGCTGCACGAACAGTATTCCTTGTAGCACTTCGGGAATGGGCCGAGCTATGGCAGGAATTTTCGCTTGTTTCTATAAATTTTCCTGTTTTTAGTTCATTATCCTTGTGTGTGGG
>NC_051415.1:10250365-10250520 GCF_015228065.2 Penaeus monodon
GTCATAAGCGAAAGAAGTCCTGTCTTCAAGTGCAATGTAAAAAATATTTTTATGATGAAAATGCGTGAACGAGCATAGAACGTTTTATAAGAAACAGTTTAACTTTTATTTTCTGTTTTTTTGTTGTTGTTTTTATACATGTATGCAATGTCAGT
>NC_051415.1:10250981-10251488 GCF_015228065.2 Penaeus monodon
GAAACAACTGTTTCAATGTCACTGCTAAGTACTCACTCTAAGTACTCAACAGTCACCTTCGTGTCACCCTTACTCTTTAAAAACTATCGCCTATTAGCATTACTTAGAATATTTTTATCCTATTACCTAATCCCCGACAACAATTCTAACCCTTCTCCCACCTTTAAAATCCACCCTCACACCCTCTATTTCACCCTTAAAACACCCGAAAACACAAACCCTCATACCGTTCCATCTCACTCTTCATGCTGCTTCTACCCTCTCACTCGTCACTCTTAACGTTGCTCTTCGTCGTCACTCTAACGCCACACTCACCCATAAACACTCACCCTTAATGTCACCTACACACCCTTATATGAGCAGTGGGGTCTCTACCCTCCCTGCTCTCCCTCTCCCTAATGGCTGAGCGAAGGGGCGGTCGGGCTATTTAATGACACGTGACTAAAGTGACGTCATTCGACCCTCAAATCCCCGCGAGACTTCGAAATGTTTAATGGCTGAGGTTTT
>NC_051415.1:10251924-10252552 GCF_015228065.2 Penaeus monodon
CTTTATTAACTAACCTTATCCACATCTATCTATTTACATCCATTCATTATCTATCAACAGAACTAAATATCAATAGATAAAGCTAGTTATATTTTTCGTCAGTGTCTTGATGAATCTGGAAGGGATATCTAAGTCTTGATAGATGACGATGTTCGTAGAGTAATATAATTACTGTTATAAATGTGCTAATCGGCATCGCTAACAGGATAAGCTTCCCGTTTTCTTCTTAGATTAGGAAATATTAGGGTCGGTTTAAGAGGGGAGACTCGGCCAAAAATCCACCGCAACTAATCCCAATGTCACGTGCTTAATTCGGAAACAGCTGGAGGCTTTACATAGAAACACACAATATATATATAAATAATGCATAGGATTTGGATATTCTTCTATTACCTAATAGGTAGATTATATTGTCATTATCATTTTTCGTATGGCTAATGAGGACTTACTTTTTTTCTTTTTTTTTTGTACTCTGGTTCCGACTTGTGTTGATATTTGAGATTAATGATGATTTTAATCAAATTAATCGGAGGGAGAGTGGCCGCGGCGGAAGCTTTCAATATGATTATCTTTCGAATCAAATGACTTGTTTGTGGTTAGGCGACCGTGGGCGGCGGGACTTTGAAGC
>NC_051415.1:10253187-10253356 GCF_015228065.2 Penaeus monodon
AGTTCCTCATTGATAACACCTGTTAATTGCAACTACCAGAAAATAGGTATCACCGATATTCATCTTGTGCAATGATGATTGGAACTGAGTACATTTGCTCTAATATTAAAAGTAATTATCGTCAATCGTTATTGTTTTTAATTACAATCTCGGCGTGTGCGTGTGTGGT
>NC_051415.1:10254070-10254387 GCF_015228065.2 Penaeus monodon
TATTCATTGAATACGAGCAGTTATGGCTCTGGTCGAGCTCGTTCTCCGGCAAGGCTGTCAACGCATCTCACACTTCATTTGTCAGAGTGAATACTTCATCACCGGGGCTTAAAATAGCGTAGGCTACAACCTGCTGATAATGCTGGATATTTTGTCACTAGATTAGGTTGTGTGCTCAGTTCGTCATCCAGCAAATTAAGTAGCATTAAGTGACGTGCAGAGTTCGAAAATGTGATGGAAAGTCGACTGTGTGTAGTTTTTTGGGGCGCCTTTGATTTTTTTTTTTTTTTTGGGGGGGGGGGGGTCTGCGGGGGTTA
>NC_051415.1:10254482-10254632 GCF_015228065.2 Penaeus monodon
AGAGAGAGAGAGATCTGTCGGTCATGGGATAGGAGAGGTTTTGTGAATGATTACTATCTATTGGTAATCATCGGTAATGGGACAACTTTGACAATAAAGATATCGAGAAGAAATTAAACTCGCCAATCCAGTGAAGAAAAAGATGAAGGA
>NC_051415.1:10255135-10255472 GCF_015228065.2 Penaeus monodon
CGTAACAAAGTGCTGTTTAAGTGAGCGTCGCATCGAGCGTGATGAAGTGGCCAGCGCGAGTGTTTCAGGAGATTAAAATTAAATTGCTCAACATTTTAACACTGTCACCCAAAAGCAGCATATCCATCACAAATACAATAACACGTGTTCCTCGATTGGACTGTGTTTGTTGCATATTGCATCAGCGCATCAAAAATTAAAATGAGCAATGGTGAAAATGCATTATATTCCATCATTCATGTATGCTACTACACTACAGTATATAATATGAGGAGATGCGTGCCGGTACAGCAGCGCCTGAGAGACAATACTGCTTCACAGCCACCTAGCTCCCGGA
>NC_051415.1:10255738-10255856 GCF_015228065.2 Penaeus monodon
ACCAAATTCATATGGATATTTAGAAACAGACATTCAAATGAGAGCAGAAAACATAAGTTAATGTTTGTGTTATTCTAAAAGAGAATAAGAAGAACATAGTGTTTATTATGACGAGAGA
>NC_051415.1:10256064-10256242 GCF_015228065.2 Penaeus monodon
AATAGACCACAACGAATACGAATTATCCCCTCTTTTCACCCTCCCCCCCCCCATCAAGAAAAGGATAACTTGTAATAAATAAGGATAGAGTAGATAGATGAAAGAGTAAAGGTGAAAATAAACGTGTTGTTACATATCTACTCATTGGATCTAATAGCTTTGTCTTTCTCTGATACTT
>NC_051415.1:10257707-10257890 GCF_015228065.2 Penaeus monodon
ATCGTGGGCCTGAGGCGTTGACCCGACGTCGAACTGATCGTGTCATTTGGGGGTCATCTGTGTCCTCTCGTGATAAGTCAATTACCCCGCTCGATGATCTGATACGAGGCAGCTGTTACTCCCTAATCCTTTTTCCCTTTGTATCTCCTCTCCTTCTCCCTTTCGTTTCTCTTCTCTTTCGTT
>NC_051415.1:10257997-10258189 GCF_015228065.2 Penaeus monodon
TATCTTCTCTTTCCCTTTTTACTTCTTCTCTCTTTTCTCTCCTTTTTTTTACTCTTTTCTCTCACTCTACCTAATCTACTTTTTTCTCTTCTTCTCTATTACTCTTTCTCTCTTCTTCATCTTTCGCTTCGCTTCATTTATTTCTCTGACCTTTGTGACTTTTTCTTCCATACCTGCTTTTCAATTTCACTC
>NC_051415.1:10258211-10258359 GCF_015228065.2 Penaeus monodon
TGTGATATCTATAAAGCATTGATGATTATAAGGATTATAACTGCGATGCACCAAAAATAACGAGAAATACAGCAACAACACTGATAAGTTCAAATATGTATGATGTGTCAACACATAAAACATAATAGTAATTCACAACAACAACAGC
>NC_051415.1:10259855-10259963 GCF_015228065.2 Penaeus monodon
AATGACCACCTTCACCAAACTTGCCTAAGGACACCTCTCCCCCCCCCCTTCTATCAGCAGATCTAAGCCATGAGAACCGATGTGGGCTCTTGCTTATCCTCATTCCCT
>NC_051415.1:10260052-10260341 GCF_015228065.2 Penaeus monodon
AATTCATTCCCTTTTTCTTTGCCTCTTTTAGCTCTCTGTTCCTCGATCTCTGCCTTTTCGTGCACTATCACCTTTTTTTCCCGTCGTATTTTCCCTCAGACTTCCCTTTCTTTGTCTTCTCTTTCTCCTTCTTCCATATTTTTTTTCTCCTTCTCGATTCTTAATTTCTTTTCCTCCTCTCGTTTCTCTTCAGTTCCTTCTTCATATCCCCTTCTCTTCCCTTTTTCCTCTTTTATCATCCCCTCCACCTCCCCATCGCCAAATGGACGTGGGAATAATTATCACATTT
>NC_051415.1:10260453-10260564 GCF_015228065.2 Penaeus monodon
TGTATTTCCACATGCTTGTCCTCACCCCGTTTCCTCCTTCACTTATTTTACTTCACACATCATCGACGTCACACGGAGAGGGAAGTTTTCCTCTTTTCTTGCATCATCACC
>NC_051415.1:10261197-10261380 GCF_015228065.2 Penaeus monodon
ACACAATAGCCGCACTATCTCGACCCCTACGAACAATAGCCGTAGATGTACTTTTGCGGCTACTCAAGGCTTAGGAATTGAATTTGAGCATTAGTGAGTAAACATTAGGGCGCCCCTGATTCCAATCCGCTTAGGGGCCGTAAGGGATGCTACATGTCGCTTGCCAGATTAAAAAGAGGAGTG
>NC_051415.1:10263638-10263879 GCF_015228065.2 Penaeus monodon
GAACGCTGCCTTTCTTGCAGTTACTTGAACTTGCTTCAGATAAACGACTGATTTCGTTTCTTAATTTAAAATTCTGATCTCAATTTCCTGACTAGACGATAGTCTTGCATGTGAATTTATGTGCATTTGTACATAAAACGTCGCGAGAGAATTCCACGATTCAGGGGAAATTGCTACACAAGCAAAAAGGAAAATTGTACATCCTGGAAAAAATGAAAGTGAAAAATAACATAAACACGTG
>NC_051415.1:10263961-10264439 GCF_015228065.2 Penaeus monodon
TGCAAATGTTAGTACGTAAAGCAACACTAATTCCGCACAAGCGAAAAAAGGAGACAAGGGAGAGACTCAATTGCACATTTCCTTGTCCGTTTCCCTTGCAACACAAACTCCATTTCTACCTGCGTTTCCAGTTGATGCTTTTTGGGTGCGGACTTCATTAGTATAATATGCTTCCGTCATTTCAACTTGGATTTTAAATATGATTAAAAGAACGTTGCGCCAGTAATGGCCTGAATAAAATTAATTATACAACAAATGACCGCGACATTACGTAAATAGTACAGTAATTGCAAAAACACGGTGCATTAATAGAGATGCATGTCTTTACTCTTGGTATTATTAAACTCACTAAAAATATTAATGACTTTATTTGTTGTCTTTGCCCGTGTCATTAGTGAATTATTGATAAAAGTGCATAATCATTTTATTCCATTTTCAGTTAAACAGGAGTGTGTTCCTCTGTCTCTTTGTATGATTT
>NC_051415.1:10265082-10265208 GCF_015228065.2 Penaeus monodon
TTTTCGAAAAACTTCAAAACCTTTAGCATATTAATGATATTTTGAAAAGAGAAGCCAAAGTAAAGGCAAAAGGCGCCAGCACGATGTCAGTTTTCATTAAAACACAAGAAAAAAAAATTATCAGAG
>NC_051415.1:10265277-10265588 GCF_015228065.2 Penaeus monodon
TTGCTGAAATTACTATGATGACGTCACAGCCACAGATGCTTATCGTGGATAAATGGTAGCTGACACATATGCCATGTAGTTTTATGTAGAATTAAAATCATGTTGAATAAATGGTAGATCACGTTGGCGTTTATGTCGCATCAGACAGCATAACCTCAAATTGACTATTTGTTGTATGATATATAATGTTATATAAAGCAACATAGCTGTGAACACCATCTGTTTTGCTGTATGCTATGTTGTAGATGGATGTATGATCATTTTGCCGTAATACTTTTACACAAGAAGTCTACTCTGTTTTGGAAATACAC
>NC_051415.1:10265622-10265708 GCF_015228065.2 Penaeus monodon
AGGGAGCCGATCAGAGAGAGAGAAAAGGGGGGGGGGGCGATCAGAGAGTGGGAGTGCGTAAGGTGGGAGGGAAGGAAGAGAGGAGG
>NC_051415.1:10265773-10265934 GCF_015228065.2 Penaeus monodon
GAGGTCTACATAGATGGAAAATGTGAAATATGTCGAGATGTGCTATGCTGAGACACCGCAAGCGATCCCTTGAGGTATTTGAAGGAAACGGGTCATCTTAAAGAAACAATTTTGCTCTATTTTAGTTTTAGTTTTCTGTTCTCTCTCTTTTTTTTCTTTGT
>NC_051415.1:10266538-10266615 GCF_015228065.2 Penaeus monodon
GGAAATCAGCAAGTACATCTGTTGGTCCCTGTTAATCCCTGTGACTGGTATCTCTGTATCCATCACACACACGACTT
>NC_051415.1:10267802-10267904 GCF_015228065.2 Penaeus monodon
ACGGGAAATATGCAAATGTCACATATTCGTTCCACCAGCTTGCATATATATCACTATACGTTTCCGTTCGACTAGAGGCTGACGTAATGGCATATATAAGAA
>NC_051415.1:10268422-10268705 GCF_015228065.2 Penaeus monodon
AGAAAATAAACAATGACATCCATCTCGCCCATATTATTCGGAGATACAGAAGGAGATCTAGTCTAAGCCAATAAGGTTGTCATTCCTATCCCGCTGAGCCTATTATCAGACCATATGGGAGCCTGGACCTTGCGCTAAGCCAATCAGCTGACCATAACATGTATTACTCATGTTCTCATACGCTAATGTTGGCGCTAACACACTCAAGGGAGAGCCTTTGTTATTCATGAGAGGCCACCCTTTGGAAAAGAACAGCGGGGGGTATCAGTCTCTATGATTTTCA
>NC_051415.1:10269302-10269377 GCF_015228065.2 Penaeus monodon
GAAATGTTCTAATGTAATTTTTTTTTCTTGCTTTTGCTATTCTAAAAGCCAAAGTTTAAGCCAGTGATCGGAATC
>NC_051415.1:10269402-10269597 GCF_015228065.2 Penaeus monodon
AACGTGAACAACGTATTCACGAGTTATAGCACATATCACATTAACTATGATTTGTATACGTGTCTATGAGGAATGTTGTTACATAACGTATATTGTGATTAGTATTCTCAATTAAAATCTCTTTGATTCGTCATTGTGTATGTATATTGCCCTCTGTCCAAGAGTAATAGTATTAAGTGGAAAATATATATATCA
>NC_051415.1:10269631-10270027 GCF_015228065.2 Penaeus monodon
ATCACGTCATCTGCTGTCTATCAGGAATTAAATCATATGAGGTATTTTGATTAAGCTTTTCCCTTCTATGAACAGCTCTTGAACTCGTGATGCTAACGGCGGACCTGCATTGCAACTGCTTAAGAGTTATGACCAAGAGTGTCAGGTTGTACATCACTATAATTTCATCTTTGTTTTTTTTCTCTTTTACTCTTACAATTTCCCTTCCTTTTCCTTGTGCAATTAAGGAAGGGCAGATACGAAATAAGATATATACTTATTCTGTTTCAGTTATTGCTTTGACATTAATTGTTATTTATTCGGTGATTGTTAGTTGCTCTCTTCATCGTTTTCCCTGGTTTCCTTTTTCAAATATTCGATGCTCATTTGTTAAGTTTTCCTTTGCATTAATTCTGT
>NC_051415.1:10270044-10270221 GCF_015228065.2 Penaeus monodon
TTCTATAATTTTCTAAAAAAAAAAAAATCCTTTTCTTATTTTCCCCTCATTTACACATCTCTCCTTTTTCCTATCTTCTTCTTCTTCTCTTTTCCTCTCTTATTCACACTTTCTCTTCCTCTTCTTTTGTTCATCTCTTTCTTCCTCTCGCTGTCGCACCTTCTTTTTTTCTTGTGT
>NC_051415.1:10270930-10271083 GCF_015228065.2 Penaeus monodon
CTCCCCTCCCCCCCCACTCCCCCCCTTTTACCCCCTTCCCTTTCCTCCCTCTCTCCCCTCCCCCCCTCTCTCGAGCGGTCAGCATCGGACCTTGAAATATGGGCACCAACCATAAAACCGCCCCCCCCCCCCTTTCCCCATGCTTTTTTCCAT
>NC_051415.1:10271118-10271387 GCF_015228065.2 Penaeus monodon
AATCTCACTCCTCTCCCCCTTTTTTTTTCTCCTTCTTGCCCCTGTTTTTTCCCCCTTTCTTTGTTCCCCCTCTCTCCTTCCCCCCCCCATATTTTAAAATTTTTTTCCCCTTCTGCCCCCCTATTTTGTTTTACTCTTTCTTCTTTTCTTTCGCCTCCCTGTTTCTCTCTTCCCCTTTTTTTTTCGCTCTCCCTATCCGCCCCCGATGTACTCCCCTTTTTCTTTTTTTCCCCCCAACCTTTTAAATCCTTTCCCTTTTGTTTTCCCCC
>NC_051415.1:10272266-10272392 GCF_015228065.2 Penaeus monodon
CCCCAAAACTTTTTAAAATCTTGCCAAAGTAATTTTCTTTCCGTATTTTAGGCGAAATTTGGCATTTTTATTTCCGAAATTTTGGTTGGGTTTTTTTAAACTTTTTAAAGGGGGGGTAAAGGGGGT
>NC_051415.1:10272467-10272596 GCF_015228065.2 Penaeus monodon
TAAAAAAACCCTGAGGGGAGAGGGAGGAGGGCCGCGAAAGGCGGGGGCCAGGGGGGGCGGAGGAAGAAAATAGAAAATAAAAGAAAGGGGAAAGGCTCGGATAGGGAGGGGGAAAGGCAAAAACCAGGG
>NC_051415.1:10274460-10274544 GCF_015228065.2 Penaeus monodon
AAAACCTGAATTATCTCAAGATTCCGTTTACTTGCGCATATATATATTTAGCATTTTTTTACCTTATTATTTATTTTTCTTTAA
>NC_051415.1:10274748-10274909 GCF_015228065.2 Penaeus monodon
TTTTTAAATTAAACTTATTTTTAATTTTTTTTTTGGGGGGAGGATGGGAGTTACGTTTTTTTCCCAAAACCCGAGGGAAAAGAACAACGAGAGACAAAGACGGGGGAAAAAAATTATAATTTCTGAAAATAGCAAAAGCGTAAAAGAAGAGACGTGTGGTG
>NC_051415.1:10275342-10275571 GCF_015228065.2 Penaeus monodon
CTCTTCCATTAGTTACATCGATCTAGCCAGGCTTTTAGTGCAGCCAAGGAGGCCTAAGCTACAGGGTGCAGGAAACGAGGTATTCTCAACCTTGCGCTCCCTTACGCCGAAGGGTTATTTCGGGGGTGCTCGAGCGTGCCCTTCTTTCGTTACGGGGGTGAAAAGGCTCGGGACCGACTTGGTAGACACTGATACTGAAAATGCAGTGTAAATCTCCGCTAGCATGTAG
>NC_051415.1:10275613-10275692 GCF_015228065.2 Penaeus monodon
TGGGGAGAAAAATATATATGAAATTATATGATGCGGTGAAAGTATCCAGGCTAGCAGAGCACACAGAGAAAGAGAGAGA
>NC_051415.1:10275999-10276110 GCF_015228065.2 Penaeus monodon
ACATCTCTGTTAATGGACTGCGATGATTTCGAAACAATGGACTTTATAGTCGACACATAAACGGAGATATATGTAACGGCGTAAGTGTACTTTGCGAAACAATATAAAGAA
>NC_051415.1:10278738-10278947 GCF_015228065.2 Penaeus monodon
CGCTCTGGGCGCACAATGCATAGAGAGAAGCAGCGCATTAGCGGCGAGGCGCCCGTGAAAGGCGGGTCCGGACTCTCTGTCGGTCGCCATATTACATTTCAGTCGAGGGCCCGCGGCGTTTCCCCCTTCCGAGTGCGTTGAAAGGCGTGGGCACTTACCGGCGAGATAAGTCCGAGACGTACGCTCTTGTAGGCCCTGTGTTAGTTTGC
>NC_051415.1:10279724-10279870 GCF_015228065.2 Penaeus monodon
ACCATGTTCTTTGCCTGGCGGAGAAAATGGGCGCCTTTTCTGTCTTTCCGTCGGCAGGAGATGTTAAAGGGAGATTTTTTCCTCTTCGCTTCATTTCTTGGTGTGGGACCGTTCGTATGTATGTGAGACTTGGTGATGGTGATGAT
>NC_051415.1:10280576-10280666 GCF_015228065.2 Penaeus monodon
ATTGGATTTTGCGACTAATATTTCTCGGTTTAAGACTTTTTAGATATCATAAGCTCGATTTTACAGCATGTGATTATGTCTACAAAAACC
>NC_051415.1:10281171-10281400 GCF_015228065.2 Penaeus monodon
ACTGGATATCGGGTTAATTTCATCGAGATTCCCATATTTTCTGGAACGCGCCGTCCCGGAATCATAAACACATTTCATCGGGCGAGGATTATGACCCCTTACGCGAGACAATAATTAAAGTGAGCGGATGATTAATCCATTTGTCCAGATTAATCATAATGACATATCTCACACACACGCAAAACCGACGTGCGCATTTTTAATACCGTGACTGGTCATTTTGTCTCCA
>NC_051415.1:10281662-10281781 GCF_015228065.2 Penaeus monodon
TATTATATTAACCACAAATAAAAATTGTAAAGCAGTAGCCACTGTTTCCGACCCCCAAAAGCAAGGCCAATGCCCAACAAATATGACACACACACAGAAGGCGCAAGCATTGGAAACAG
>NC_051415.1:10281848-10281930 GCF_015228065.2 Penaeus monodon
GCAAATCTTGATAAATTAAAACACCCCCCTCACCCCCCACAAATACACACTGATGAGCGCGCGTAAACAGGTACCAGGAGAC
>NC_051415.1:10281986-10282451 GCF_015228065.2 Penaeus monodon
CCTACCCACCCTACTCTCTCTCCCCCCCCACCCCCCTTTCCCCTCAACCAACTACGAAGCCATTTCCCCAGCGCATTTACGAGCTTAGAAGTGTCATTGTATGTACCGAGTGCCTTGATAAAAAAACATAAAATCGAGGCGAAACCCAATTGAACAGGCAAGTTAACACATGAATAATGAGATGTAGCGTTGAGCGTGGTAAGTGCCATTGAAGGTAAACTCAGTCCGTGGCTTGAATAAAATATGGCAGGTAAAACAAATGAAGGCTTTCCAAAATCGACGGCTTCCGATGTCTCTCCCGCAAGAAGGGTCACGGAAGTATTGGTTTTACACTAAATATCCGCCTTAAACGAACTACGCTTTATTGTTTACCTTTCTATTATCGTACGTGACGTCAGAGGCGAGGGGTGTGTGCCACGTAGGAATTAAATTTATTATAGAACGATGCACTTCTCCAATCAGGAT
>NC_051415.1:10283026-10283234 GCF_015228065.2 Penaeus monodon
TCCCTCCCATTCCTTCTTTTTTCCCCATTCAAATATTCAAGGCATTACTTCGAGTTTGCATTCAGCTGTTACACTAACCCTCCACTCTACTCATAGATTTTATCGGGTCGTGAGATGCCGTTATTGACGAATCTATTTTTTCTTTAATATATCGTACAGGAACGTACTATCATTGACAACCATTTTTTCCTCCTCTGTGATGTTTAGA
>NC_051415.1:10285466-10285752 GCF_015228065.2 Penaeus monodon
CCCCCCTGGTCCGGCCGCCCGCGCGAACAGCGGCGCCCAATCGACCACGCCGCCCTCGGAGGACCCGGACTCCGCCGCACTAATACGGTAATGAAAGGTAATCACTATTTGACGCCTGATCACGTGACTTCTGATTATTATTACCCTTAGCTACCAAAGGAGGGGAAGGGGGAGAGGGGAAAAGCCACGTGAGGGGAAACAGGGGGAGATGGGGAAAGAGGGAGGCGAGGGGAAGTGGGAAAGGGGAGAGAGAACCGAGGGGAGAAGGGATAGGGAGGGCGAGGGA
>NC_051415.1:10289071-10289427 GCF_015228065.2 Penaeus monodon
GCGATAGTTGATTTCTCTTTTGATATTTGATAACTCTTTGTTCTTCGCTCGTTTACCTTTTCCATCATTTGCAAACACTATTTACCCCAAAACGAATTAAAGCTTTCAAAATAATTTTCTGCATAAAAACGAATACTCTCTAGACGACACACTGAAAACATTCTCCTTTCGACTAATAAGAACAAAAATAGCAATAACAACAAAGAAAGTAAACATACATTTCATTTGGCGAACATGAAAATGTTTATGCATCATGATGAAACATATTGGGAAAACATAAAGAGACGCAGGTAAATTCCTCCCCCAACGTGGCAACGCAATGCACAGCTTTTAGTGTGATTACTCGTTCTGCCCGC
>NC_051415.1:10292857-10293108 GCF_015228065.2 Penaeus monodon
GACAGATATGACAAAGAACAAAGAATAACAACAATCAAAAATTAAAATACAGGATATTAAAGAACAAGATTAAACCATCCATAGCTTGTCTTTTAATGAATAAATACCAGCGCGATGTCTCGGAAATTGCAGAGACCGCTGGTCATTGTGTGCATGTGAGATAAGGGTTACGCTACCGTGGATTTTGGTAAATATTTTTACCCTCGTCAAATGAAAACGAGGAATGCAAAAGAAAAAGTCAGCTTACTCCA
>NC_051415.1:10293599-10293739 GCF_015228065.2 Penaeus monodon
TTAGCTAAACTGGTCTGGGAGT
The DNA here is from genome assembly GCF_015228065.2 of Penaeus monodon. NCBI lineage: Eukaryota > Metazoa > Arthropoda > Malacostraca > Decapoda > Penaeidae > Penaeus > Penaeus monodon. The sequence goes on from NC_051415.1 coordinate 10,293,622, forward strand.
AATAGTAAGCCATTAGCAAGCGATCTAAATAATAACACTGGTTATCCTTCATAACATAAAACCGCTGGTGTTTTGGCTATTATTGCTGTTATTATGCATTTAATATTGCTAATGCCAT
>NC_051415.1:10294398-10294558 GCF_015228065.2 Penaeus monodon
GCATGACGCATCTTGTGCCATATATGACACCTAATACATGCATGGCCCCTAATGAAAGAATATATGACACTCCTTTTATAACTTAATGGCACCTGACGATCAAATACTGACAGATTCGTCTATGGAAACAGATTTTTATAGACTAGTTTGTGATATCTTC
>NC_051415.1:10295231-10295412 GCF_015228065.2 Penaeus monodon
GCAATTGCAATTGCAGACGAGTCAACAGCAATGAAGCACACGGAGCGCGTGCTGTGGGCGCGTGCTTGGCGTAAGGCAGGGCGTGGCGCGGCGGCGATGGGCGTGTGACCCAAGCGTGGGCGGCTCGAGCAACGCGTGACGTGTTCACATTACGTTGGTGTCAAACCATTGATTACGTGGC
>NC_051415.1:10296279-10296382 GCF_015228065.2 Penaeus monodon
ATTTCTTTTTGTCACGTTTATTACTTGCTTTACTTTACATCTTGTCGCCATCAAACTTCCTCACTTGTGTTCATAAATTATTTTTTTCTTCTGCAATTTATCA
>NC_051415.1:10296430-10296846 GCF_015228065.2 Penaeus monodon
GTCTGCTTCCCTAGCATGTATTGTGTATTTTGTACCCAACATATTACACACCTAGATCATCTTTCACTTGGCATTTACGTCCTTCGTGTATTGCGTGTGTGGTGTGTACAAAAGCTAAACTCCCAGAGAGTGTACACAGCACAGTACAATGCCCTACAATGCCTATTTCCAATACGACATACTGTCATCTCTGGCAATGCACACTGCATATAGCTCGTGTACACATAGACCAATACGTACTGACTTACCAATGCAACAGTGTACGGAGCGTAGTGCATCCCATGTGCACACGTAACCACCCAGTACATATTATAGTACATCTCCCCTCGTGATGTGTTCGTAAGTGTACTGTACTCCCCTTGCGTTGCACTATCTCCTCTGTGTATTGTCCTTTCTCGTGTGTTATTCATTCGACG
>NC_051415.1:10296874-10297109 GCF_015228065.2 Penaeus monodon
CCTTATTCCTGTGAGTAGCGATCTTCACTTGTTCTCTGTGCATTTTATTTCCGTTGTAAGTGTTCTTTCTTTGTGTTAAATGGCTTTCATCAAAGTTTTTTTTTTTATTATGTAAGTATTTATTCCAATCTATTGCTTTCTGTCGGTTTATTTTATCTACCTGTTTTTTCCTGATTGAATTTGTATCTGAAGATCTTTTTTATGATGCATAGAGGTTATCTACACATTCAATATA
>NC_051415.1:10297421-10297690 GCF_015228065.2 Penaeus monodon
AAGGGGTCTTTGTAATTTCGTATATGTTGATAATCTATTCCACCATTGCCATTACTGTTGCCGCTTTTAATCACCATTTTCTTATAAATTTAAGAAAACTCCAAAGTACAGGATCCAAACTAGTGAAAACCTTCGATTCACGGACTCTCCTCTTTAAGATCTCACTCGCCAGCTTCCCTGCTGAGATAACTTTAAGGATGCGTTCAAGACAATGCTATGCTTTTATCCCTCCGGTGTTATTGTGATCGGCTGAGAGACGAGGACGGATC
>NC_051415.1:10298274-10298524 GCF_015228065.2 Penaeus monodon
CCTCTCGTTTCCCTCAGCCCAAGGCACTGTGCCGATACCCCCTTTTGGCCATCCATCAATGCAGCCAACGAGGCGCGTGGCCGGCGAAGTATCCTCGCCGCCTTGAGATACTGTGACCGTAAATATTTGGTCTCTTGCGGTCTCTGACGCCTGCTGAGTGCGGTCAGAGCGGAAGAGGAAGGGAAATCTGGGAAGGACTTTGGCGGACGGCGGCGTAAGTCAGGGAGCTGGGGTATACCTTTTTTTTTTA
>NC_051415.1:10299484-10299662 GCF_015228065.2 Penaeus monodon
TTTGCGGAATTCCTTGCCCAAACATCCCTCCTTGCGGTCACGCCTGTCTCCCGGACCGCAGTGGCCGTGGGTCGCGTGTGCCGTGGATGCTTAGTGGGGCGGCGTGACGAGGGAGGAATAGCCACTGCGGTTCCGGTCTCCTTACCGGGTCGGGTAGGGCAGCGAAGTCTCCCTTTTC
>NC_051415.1:10299944-10300070 GCF_015228065.2 Penaeus monodon
GAAGACCACTTTTCCCTATAATTTCCACGGGATTATATTTCTTCAGTTTTCTCAATTTCCGGCGTTGAGTGAAACTTGCAAGAGAGCAAGAAGGTGGATATGACGTCCACTGATATTAAGATTTCC
>NC_051415.1:10300124-10300589 GCF_015228065.2 Penaeus monodon
TTGTATGAATTGTTTGAAAATAGTATGCTGTTTTAGGACATAGTGGAACACACGACGATATATTTTACCGTATGTCAGTATCATCATTTTGTCATTTATCTTGATCTTCCCTCTTTTACATCCCCTCTTCCTCCCCCACCTTTCTTTTCCCCTTTCATTATCTTCTCCCTCTATATGCCACCCTCCCACTATCCGTTCTCTTCTCTCCTCTTCTCTCCTCTTCTCTCCTCTTCTCTCCTCTTCTCCTCTCCTCTCCCTTCTCCTTCCTCCTCTCCCTCCTCTCTCTCTATTTCCTCTATGTCTGACTTTCTTCCCCTCTTTCTCTCCCTTCCCCCTCTTTCCTTCTCCCCTTTCTCCTGTTCCCTATCCAAAGACCACAATTATTCCCCGTCTCCTATTTCCTTGTTTGGACACACAGGCACGTGGACCGATGACCTTTCGAAAATATAAGAGAGGTGGACAAAC
>NC_051415.1:10301113-10301535 GCF_015228065.2 Penaeus monodon
TTAATTGACCATTGTCACTGACCTCTGGCACGTGGAGAGACGCGAGTCGGGTTGGAGGAGCAGTGCCAAGAAGGGGGCGAGGGTATGGGTATATGGGGGAAACGGGAGGGGGGGGGGAGTGCCACAGTGCCTGGACGTCTGGGATGACCACAAGCGCCACATCCGCTGTGGTTGGGTTTTTTTTTACTGTGTTTCTTGTTTCTTTGAGATTTTTTTTCCCTCAAGATTTGTTTTCTTATATTTCCTTTTGGACTTTTTTCACTGAGAATGGAACGAAAATGTGTTCTTTTGTATTCCCTTACCCATCTATTTATCTATCAAGAAATCAATGTAATATGTGGGCATTCATTAAACACTTGTAGAACATAAATACTAGCATACATAGAGAATAAACAGACATTTACACACAAATCAACAGACAC
>NC_051415.1:10301581-10301646 GCF_015228065.2 Penaeus monodon
TAATATTAGAGAATAATATCCTGGACCCCTGAAGTCTTGATTAAAGTCGTATTGCTACAGTAAAG
>NC_051415.1:10301696-10302711 GCF_015228065.2 Penaeus monodon
TCAGCACTATCATAAATATTTTGATCATTATTGTTTTGCCCTTGTGGTAACTGTTGCAATAGATATCATTATCACAAATAGATATATGAATAAATAAACGATAAAGCAAGATAAAACGGGAACAGCAAAACGAAAGAGAAAACTGGTCAATAGTTGATCACACGGTTACCTTTGACGCCAAAATCATTGTTATTTCTAGCCTCTCTCCCTCTTCCCCCATTCTCTCGATTCTCGCTTCCCACTCTCTTCTATCCATCCATCTTCCTCCCCTTCTCTTTATATTTTCTCTTCCCTCCCCTCTTTATATCTTCTCTTTTTCCCTCCTTTCCCTTCTTCCCTCTTCTCCTTCCGCAAATCTCCCCTCAAAAAAAAAAGAAAAGTAGCAATTGACGGCCAAACCAATATAAGAAAAACAATTAATTTACCCACCATTGACTTTGTGGATTAACGAACTGATTAGTGATTCAGTACACAATTCCTGTGCTCTGCTGAGATTGAATCTGTTATCTTGACTGGCATGTTTATTACCGAGATATTTTCCTTGTTGTATTTATTTCTGCAGTGCACAATATCTATCTATTTATGTGTTTATATGTTCTGCTTCGTGTTTCTATTTATGCAGAAAAATATCTGGTATTTATCCTTAACTTATGGTTGATTTTATCATAGTTATTTCGAAAAAAAAAATCGTTATCACTATGATCCCTGTTTTGAAGTCTGTTTTTCCCTGTCATCACCGTCTTTTTTTCCCCGTTCTGTTCTCCTTTCTTCAGATATTCTCAATAAATCAGATTTGTTCGATAAATCTAGGGAGAGGGGGAGGAATCGCAGTAGGGGAAATAAAAGGAAGTCAGGGATGAAACAAAAGACTTGAAGGTGGGGGGAAAAAACGATCGAAGTGCGGGGGTGTTCAGGGGAAATTTCTGGCCGGTGGGGGGATGTTTAGGGGAATAAAAGAAGCGATGACGGCGGGGAGAAAAGGGGGAAATTTTTTCATTAATCATGTCACTATATA
>NC_051415.1:10303586-10303734 GCF_015228065.2 Penaeus monodon
ATTTTTTTTAATGAGCATCCAATCCATAGGCTTTGAAGTGACCGATACGAACAGAAGGGAGAAGGGGTCACGGGATGATGAAAGACGAAAGGCTAATGATTAGTAATAAGTAAAAAAAAAAAAAAATAGTGGATAGAAGAACAGAAAA
>NC_051415.1:10303899-10304030 GCF_015228065.2 Penaeus monodon
TGTACTCTCGACCTGCCAGCGCGTCCCCAATCCCCGGGCTTTGAAGGGGCCGACGGGAGCTGACACAAGGCGAGAAGGGGTCACGGGGATGATGAAAGGAAAGAGAAAAAAAAGAGGGTGTGTGGGATGAA
>NC_051415.1:10304353-10304546 GCF_015228065.2 Penaeus monodon
CAGGGGGACGCCCACAGGGGGCCAGGCGGGACAAAGAAAAAGGCGAGACAGACAAGGGCAATAAAAGGCCATACAAAAAAAATAGACAAAAACAGACAACAGCCCAAAAACTTTTTCCAAAGAAAACCCCCATAGGGAAGGACCGATGCAGAAAAGAAAAGGGGGAGTAAAAGAAAACTTTTTTTTAATTTTT
>NC_051415.1:10304705-10304775 GCF_015228065.2 Penaeus monodon
TGATTAATGAAGGGTAAAAAAACCCCCGGGTTTAACCGGACGGGGGGAAAAGGGAAAAAAAGGGGGGGAT
>NC_051415.1:10305019-10305148 GCF_015228065.2 Penaeus monodon
CTTTTTAAAAAATTTTAAAAATATATATTTTAAAATTTTATATTTTTTATATATAAAAATTTTATAAAATAATTATATATTTTATATTATTTTTTTGTAAATATATATAAAATATATTATATATTTTAT
>NC_051415.1:10305682-10305899 GCF_015228065.2 Penaeus monodon
CCCCCTTACTACGGTGAGGGGCCCCAAAAGTCTGTTCATCTCGCGTCCCCAATAGCATCTCTAATCAAACGGCGGGAGGGCTGTCGGGGTTTTTCCCTCTCAAAAGGGTCCTTTTGTGGATTTTGAACAGTCGTAGATTCCCCCTTTAATCAACCAAAAAAATTTTGATTTGGAACCCCCGGGCCCTTGATTAATTTGCTGCTCCCCGGGAAAAGGG
>NC_051415.1:10306642-10306783 GCF_015228065.2 Penaeus monodon
TTCGCGGCGAAGAGATTAAATACGGTAACTCGGTGAGGGTAGTAGGGGATCCCGACGCAGGGGATTTCCCAAAAGGGGGTCTCATCCCGTAAAAAAAATTATTCTTAGTTACACTTTTCCTGATGGGTGGGTGGGTCTCTA
>NC_051415.1:10306819-10306889 GCF_015228065.2 Penaeus monodon
CAACGGGATTACTTTGTAATAATATTTCCGTTTTGGAATTGCTTTCACTCTAAATCAGACTTGGCTTTTT
>NC_051415.1:10307036-10307128 GCF_015228065.2 Penaeus monodon
GGAAAAACCGTATTGGGATATAAAAAGTGTCGCACTTTTTTACCGCATCCCCCCCACACATTATAAATATTTTATTTTTAAAAAAACCCCAC
>NC_051415.1:10307201-10307580 GCF_015228065.2 Penaeus monodon
GCATAAAATGTACAAAACATAGAAAATTACCTAAAAAAAAGACCCCATACATAAAACAAAAAATCCCCTTTGGGCACTTTCATGTAATCTACTTTAACAAAAGGGTAACGGCATCATACAAGCATGGTAAACTACATACATACATCATCCCTTTGCTACTACTTTAAAAAAAACACATCACAAAGACTCGCATAAACGTAATGATCATGTATGGAAACACAATAAGAACGAGAAAGGGGGGGGGAGGAGAAGAGAACACTGCATTGTGATTCCGTAAAAAAAGGATCAAAACGACCTCAACGTTACAATGGTTTTCATTCACAAAAACCTGTACAAGTTAGTGAATGGATTGTGGTTGACGTTTTAAAAAAATGAGTTT
>NC_051415.1:10307612-10307924 GCF_015228065.2 Penaeus monodon
GTCTTGTTAATATCGCTTTTATTATAAAAGGTATTTGGTTTGAAACAGAATGTGATGATTGTGCTCTGAAAAGGAAGGATAGGAAAGGGGGGGGGGGTGATTAATGTCTAGAATATGATGAAAGAAAAGATTGATTTTCCGGTTTAAAAATTTTTAAATTTTTGATCGGCAGTAGGGTGAGAAAAAAAGATTTTAGGATGTTTATATTTTTGAAGTTTCCTATGCATGATATATGAAATAATTTCAAATACGTTATGGATGTGACAATTTCATTTTCATTTTTTAAAAGACAGGGGAAAAAACAGTGGGAAA
>NC_051415.1:10307994-10308106 GCF_015228065.2 Penaeus monodon
TAAAATTTTTATAGTTTTGGGACATGTATGTTTTTAAAGTTATTCATTCATATATGTATTCATTTTTACAATATAGGGTTTTATTTAATATGAAAATATTTTATGTTTGGGG
>NC_051415.1:10308148-10308218 GCF_015228065.2 Penaeus monodon
AGAAAGGTTTAGGTAGATTTGACATTTATTATGTTTTAAAATGATAGATTTAAAAAAATAAAAAGGTATT
>NC_051415.1:10308258-10308328 GCF_015228065.2 Penaeus monodon
AAATATTTTATTATAATTTTAAAGATAAAACAATTAAGGGGGGGGAATTTTTAAAAAGATAAAAGTATCC
>NC_051415.1:10308757-10308834 GCF_015228065.2 Penaeus monodon
CAAAAATACTACATAAATAGGCCCACAAACATTTCAAAAAATACATACTTTCTCATAAAATACAAAAAAACACCCCG
>NC_051415.1:10309185-10309414 GCF_015228065.2 Penaeus monodon
AATAGAGAGCAGACAGAAAAAATAATTTTAGACTTCTAATTTTCAGTTCCCCATTTCATTTATTCCTTACTTCGATATAATTTTCATAAAAAGAATAATACGTTCTGAACATTCATATCTGTTATGAAAGTGATTTTCTAGTGAAAAGGAATATCTCAGTTCGTAATTCTATTTAGTTAATTAACAGAGGAAAAGAGTATTGTGGGTACGTTGATGATTAATAGATATG
>NC_051415.1:10309811-10309967 GCF_015228065.2 Penaeus monodon
CCAAAATATCGAAAATATGAAGAGGATCTACATCAGTGCAAATTGTACACAAAATATTGGGTCAATATATAGGGTAAAGAGATGGGGCTGTCTGCCGGTGGCGCGGCCGTGTAAACAGGTGTGGCTGTCAGTGCCACTGTCTTTGACATCTTAAGA
>NC_051415.1:10310147-10310376 GCF_015228065.2 Penaeus monodon
ATAGTGAAGAAAATCCCAATTTCCACTTCTTGTAAAACCAGAAACCCTCATACCTTCATCGATAAAACCCTAATGACAACCGGACAGAGATGAAAACGCAACACAATAACCTCTCTTATGATTAACAGCAAAGCCACAATTACAATGACCCCCCCCCCCTCCACAACCCCCTCAAACGGCCTCCCATCACAACCCGGTTCCTTCCAACACCACTAACCCACTGATACGA
>NC_051415.1:10310715-10310832 GCF_015228065.2 Penaeus monodon
GGCCGGCCATCTGGGCAGCGGAGTTCATCTCGGTAATGCACTGGGATGGCTCCTACAGGATGTCCAAGGGAAAATTTTATGTCGCGGATACTCGCTGCCTCTCTCTCGCGTGGGGCT
>NC_051415.1:10313482-10314024 GCF_015228065.2 Penaeus monodon
ATACGCGTGAAATACTATGATCATGACGGGATTTGTCATTGTAGAAAATACTCTGTCGAAATACATTTCTGTTCATTTCTCTTGCTGCTGAAAACATTTTTTTTTATCATAATGTTAAATATAAAAGCTTTTAGTGATATGGACATTTCAGCGAGATGAAAGCGCAGGCAAAAATCCTGGTGTAAGCTGAATGTCAACTGAAAATACACATGCAGATGTCAAAATTGAATGATGAAAAAAAAGATAAATATATACAGTGAATGTTAAAATTGTATCATAAAAACAAGAACAAAAAGCCGTGAAACTGAAGAAGAGTATAAACAAAGTCTGAAGCAATACCAGGTGAGAAAAAAATATATAAATCATAACTATACTATATTTAAATGTTCAAAACGAAATGAATATACTATTGATAATAAAAATGGAGATTGCTAAAACTACCTTGAAAAAATGTCAATGGTTCAATATCTGCAACAAACAACTGTTGCAACAAAGACAACGAAAATGAATATGAAAATGGGAAGATGGGAAGATGGAAGGAA
>NC_051415.1:10314200-10314275 GCF_015228065.2 Penaeus monodon
CATAGAGAGATAGATAGAGAAGAAAATCGATTTGTGATGCTTATATACCTTTATTCATATCTTTAGTAGATCGCC
>NC_051415.1:10314426-10314685 GCF_015228065.2 Penaeus monodon
CCCGCCTGTTGTTAGCGACCCTTTTCTCCAACGCATCTCTTTGATTTCATCTACAAATGGCATGAAGCATCACTCACCCTTATTACTCTCGAGTCATAAGGGCGAAGATTACCTCTCACTCTATGGGATTTCCTTCCCTAAGGCCGCCGTTGGATACGTCCTCCAGGAGCGGTGGTGGCCATGCGTCGCTGCGGTGGGCTAGTGCCAGAAATACGGCCACCTGACACTCGGTCAACAAACAGTGCCACTGGACCCAGGT
>NC_051415.1:10315008-10315378 GCF_015228065.2 Penaeus monodon
CTTTGTCTCTCTTCATTGTTTCTTTCTCTTTTCCTTTCGCTTCACCTACAGCTTCTCTTTCTTCTTTTCTTTCTCTGTGCCTTTCATCCTACCGTCTACATTCTTTCCTCGCCTTTACTTCTTCACTTCCTCCTGCATTCCAACGCCCCCCCCCCCCCGTTTCCTTCTACCCTCTTTCCCTTCCCTTCCATCCGCTCCAGCGCCTCCTTCGAATATTATCTCTCTCTTCATCTCCTTTTCCTCCCTTTTCTTCAACTTTTTGCCCCTCCTCCTTCCTTCACCTTCTCCCCTATTCTAAAGCCTCCTAGACAGTTATCTCTCCCATCCTTCTTGCCACTTTCCATCTTCCGAAACTTCATTTCCTTATAAA
>NC_051415.1:10315486-10315871 GCF_015228065.2 Penaeus monodon
CCTCCATCCTCCATCCTACTCCACCTTCTATTCCTCCACACCCTTCGCCTCTCATTCTATACTCTCAACATCGTAAATTCTCTCCATCTTTTTTCCTTTTTTTTCTCCATCCTCCTTCGTCACTTCATCCACCTTTCCTAACCATTCCCTCTTCTTCCGTCAAACTCCACTTCATCCACCTTCTCCACACTATCGGTCCTTCCACCTTCTCCCTTCTTCTCCCCTTTCTTTTCTTTCATTTCCTTCCCGTCGTTATCTCTCCCTCCCTCCATTCCCCCTTTAAACTTTCCTAACACAACTTCCTCTCTCTCTTCTCTTTCCTGCACTAAAACCGTGCCCGCAAAGTCTACCATACTATAAATCTCCCACAAGATTACCCTGTGTT
>NC_051415.1:10316027-10316925 GCF_015228065.2 Penaeus monodon
CCACATATTTTTTTCCAATCAAATTTATCTCTACGTACAGTTAAACAACCTAAACCCCCCAAAAATTACACATACACACAATAAAAAAGTGTGCGTGCATATACGAATTTTTAATGTGTTGACGAAACCTCCCTGGAATCACAGCCCTATTAAGGAGAACACACCTTGGCGTGATTTTGACTTTGGGAAAGGACCGTGAGAAAGTGCAATGCGTGAACCAGTGTGGGGGAGTGGAGGTGTGGGGGAGTGGGGGTGTGGGGGTGTGGGGGAGTGGGGGAGTGGGGAAGTGGGGGAGTGGGGTTGTGGGGGTGTGGGGAAGGAGGGGGTACGGGAAATTCTGGATGGAAGAGGTTAGTGAGGGCGGGGGAGTAAGGTGACGAGTAGGACTCTGGAAGAATTCAAGGGGGAATGATAGGTTTAAAGGGAGGTAAGCGTGCGGGAATAAAAGGGAGGGATAGGAGAAATGGAAGAGGATGAAAGGAGGTTGAGAAGAAAGAGGTGAATAGTGGGTGAAAGAGAGAAGGGCGGAGAGAAGGGTTGAAAGGACATAGAAGAACGAGGGGGTGGGGGGAAGTATAGTAGCTGTGAGGGAGGAAAGTGTGGGAGGGGAGGGGAAGGAGTGACCTGGCGAACCGTCGCGTGCAAACAACAGTGTATATAATCGGTTCGTCTCTATGTTTTATTCTGAACGCGTCACTTCACATCCCTGTCCATTATTATATCATGGGAGGAAATGGATTTGTGTTTACCCTTTTTTTTTTAAAGGTTATCGATGTCTGTAAAAAAAAAGTGTGCGTGCGTTTATATATATTAAGGTAAACAGTGATGATTTTGGGATGGGTGTGAGAATCTGTTTACAATGACGAAGGGTGCGGTTACTGTGAGAGTGTTTCGCGGT
>NC_051415.1:10317698-10317890 GCF_015228065.2 Penaeus monodon
AAAAAAAAGGAGTCTCAACCTGAACAAAATGTCTACAAACACAATGGTCGCCGCACGTGCTCGCGTGAGCCACCGCCCTCCGCCGTGAGTGCTGTGTGTCCCCGCGAGCTCCATTAAGCGATATTATTAACTCATGAAAAATATCCAGGTCTTGCCGCGCTCCCACGTGCTTCTGCGCACCTTCCCACGGCC
>NC_051415.1:10318270-10318683 GCF_015228065.2 Penaeus monodon
AGACCTACACAAGTCACCTGTTGGCCCTACAATGATTTAAACAATACACAAAAGACTATGAAAACGTACAGAAACATCAAGAAAGACCGAGGCGCACACAACACAAGGGAAACAAACACATATCGACACCCTTAACATATATCTTTAAAAAAAAAACAACACCAAAAGTTCCTTTTTACTGTCTTCATATATTCATCAGAAATGCTCGAACGTTAAAAAGCCTCCACGATCTGTTTATATAACGAAACCCACGTTAGCGTCACACGCGCTCTCTGCACAAAGTACATTCGAGTGGAAATGTTATACAGGGTGTACAATTTACGTTCAGTTCCGATGCATAGTTTAGAAATATACTTGTTTAAGAGAACGTTTACCGGAGGGGATGCCTTGCAGAGGGAGGGGGGAGAGGGGGG
>NC_051415.1:10319031-10319137 GCF_015228065.2 Penaeus monodon
GATGAAGATAACGATGATAAGAAAAGGAGAAGACAACCGTAATGAAAATATTTTTTAAAAGTTGCTTCGAAATGGTGGTAATAGAGAAGACGCGATAGATAAGAGA
>NC_051415.1:10320377-10320498 GCF_015228065.2 Penaeus monodon
TCTGGCGTTGACAAGAAGCGGAAGCTGTGTTTTTTTTTCTCTCTCTCTCTCTCTTTCCTTTTTTCCTGTTTTTTTTCGTGTTTTTATGAGGGAAATTTAAAACATAGTTCGGCTTTTAAAG
>NC_051415.1:10320729-10321009 GCF_015228065.2 Penaeus monodon
ATTACTACTCACAAGAAAAAACATAGATAAAAATAGCTTAGTCATTCCCTCTCTCTTCCCTCCCGCTCTCTTATATTCATGAATAAAACATGCTTAAGTAGTTTAAAATTCAAGCACAGAAAAATTTTAAAAGTTAATTGAAGTTCGTCGCTTAAAACCTATGAAGTTATTCAAACCACTAATCATTTCAAGTCAGTTCTCATAAAATCTTAATTTTATTAAATAGATAAGCAGACACGCTGAGAAAAAACATAAACCGTCACTGTAACACCGTGAAAGC
>NC_051415.1:10322164-10322641 GCF_015228065.2 Penaeus monodon
TCAGCAGTCACTCTCATGGAGAAAATACAGAAGCTTATTTCAGTCAGCGGGAGGCACTTCAAGTCCTGCGCACAAAACCTGAATGGCCGCTGAAGGAGTGCCGCGAGTATAAACACGGCCGTAACCGGATAGAAGTGGCGTCGAGGGCAAAAAGAGGTGCCACGTTGGGTAGATAGAGGCACCGTGGCACTGTCTTGGCCGCTAAGTGGGGGGATCTCGTGTAGATTAGCCTTCTCCTTGCTCCCTCCCCTCTTCTCGCGCTCGCTTTTTTCGATCGCGCTCTCTCTCTCTCTCTGTTTTTCTTACTTTTTCCCAACTCTGTTTGCTTTTCTGACTGTCTCTCTGTAGATTAGCCTGCTCTTCCCCTCCCCCTCCCCTCTCCCTTTTCGCTCTCTTTTACTTTCTCAGTTCTCTTTTTTTCGATCTAACGCTCTCTTTCTGTATATTTATTTGCTTGTCTGTTTCCCGACTGCCAAG
>NC_051415.1:10323091-10323332 GCF_015228065.2 Penaeus monodon
AACCCTTATTACCCCCCCCCCACTCTCTCCCTTTCTGTCTTCCCTCCCTTACACTGGACAGGGGAGGGAAAAGAGGAGAATGGCACACTTTGGCACCGCGGGGAAAAGAGGGAGGGAGACGCAGAGCGAAAGAAGGGAGAAGGAGACTCTTGGTTGGGGAACTTTGGCGAGTGCGTTTCTGTGTGTTGGTGTGTTGGCTGTGTGTATTTGTTAAGCTGGTCTGTTTACTTTTATATAGGTT
>NC_051415.1:10323590-10323865 GCF_015228065.2 Penaeus monodon
AATGGATTTTTTGAGCTGGCATGGAAGGGATTGGGATTGATGAGATGGAATTGGGTAGGATTTGAGTCGCAGGATGTGTATAGAGGAGGAGGAGAGAAGGAGAGATAAAGATGGAGGGAAAGATCGGGAGCAGAGAAGAATGGGAGAAGAGGAGGAGGGAAGAGGAGAGGGGATGGAGGGAAGAGGGAGGAGAGAGGAGATGAGGAGGAGGAGGGGGGATGGATGGAGAGAGGAGAGGGAGGAGAAGAGGGGGAGGGATGGGGGGATGGAGGGAA
>NC_051415.1:10323982-10324112 GCF_015228065.2 Penaeus monodon
TATACAGATTGATCTACATATTGTGATTTTTTTTTCCTTTCATGTGAAAGGTATCTGCCGTTCTTTTTGCAAATCTGTGTATCTATTGGGTAATTTATTCGCCATGTATTTCTCTCTGCTTCTTTCCTAT
>NC_051415.1:10324360-10324472 GCF_015228065.2 Penaeus monodon
TTTAAGCTGTCAATCATTTCTGAATCAAAAATTCATCATTCGGGTTTTAAAAAATGGTTCCCTCTTTACGCATTACCTGTGAGTAATGGCAGGAGTTAACTGAATAAATGAA
>NC_051415.1:10325384-10325724 GCF_015228065.2 Penaeus monodon
CTGTAGCTAAGAATAATCCTGAGTCGAAAATATAAAAAGGAAAAGTTTGTAGTAATTAGGAAAATGAAACAATATGAAACTGATAGAGAGAGAAAGATATAAATGACGTGGAATTAAAGATATTGGAATTAAAACAACGTACAAGGAAAATATGGGGATAAGTAAACTGGACGTTTATAAAAATTGAGTAACAACATTGCAAGAGTGATTGCAACAAATACATTTCTTTCTGATTTTACTGACCTGAAAGTCTGAAAACATGTATAGCTTCTAGAATAAGAAAATATATACTATCATATTTATATATTTTGGGCAACACACATACATACACAAACAAGCG
>NC_051415.1:10325788-10325951 GCF_015228065.2 Penaeus monodon
GATATAAATATGGACTTGAATATAGTTTAATGAGTATGAAACTAGACAATTTATATATACATTCATGTCATACGATGAAAAAAATCATAAAGTTTGCTTCTACTAAAATAAATTCTTGAGGCTTAAATCACTCCCCCCCCCCAAAAAAAAAGAAAAAATCATT
>NC_051415.1:10326031-10326220 GCF_015228065.2 Penaeus monodon
TTTGCATATCATAAGAATACAGTTGGGACTGAACCCTGGGGATCGGTTCATTTTAATGGCATTCACCTTTACACTTTTTTCAGAACCAAAGAAGGACATATAACAACCTGTGTTTTTGTCACAAAACAACAATATTTTTAGTACGATATCTTGCCAACAGTTTATCTTACCTTCCATCTTCGGAGGCAA
>NC_051415.1:10326313-10326579 GCF_015228065.2 Penaeus monodon
TTTGTATACATGGAACATCATGGTCTGTTGGCAACGCTGCTGTTTCCCCGTCTTTTGCTTTTTCCTGAATTTCTCGGGGGACCTTCTCCGCCGCGCTGCCAGGGGTGCCAACCGCGGCCGTGAACCAGGGCGACCAACCACGTACATATATATATACACGGTCGCATGCGCACATCGAAACAAATACACAAAAAACATCCGTTTATGTAAACAAAGTCGTATATTGTATATGGGATCTTATTCACGTACTGTGCACTCGGTTCCGG
>NC_051415.1:10327414-10327528 GCF_015228065.2 Penaeus monodon
GTTGATACACACTTCACTTTAATGGTTAAAGTCAAAGAAAAAAAAATTACATCACACACATACATTAATTTTGTCAAGAGCATAATGCACAGAATCCATTGCAAAGGAACAAGT
>NC_051415.1:10328167-10328283 GCF_015228065.2 Penaeus monodon
TTATCCCATGTTTGACTTATCATAATGAATGAAAAGGGTTGGTTTAGGCAGAGCGCCCACAACGCGGCCCTCTGAGCCCGCACGCCCGTCAGTGGCCGCCGAGGGACTATTGGGCT
>NC_051415.1:10328385-10328483 GCF_015228065.2 Penaeus monodon
ATGGCAAGGGGAAGGCTTTTGGTCTCTGTCTCCCCTTGTTTGACCTGAGTGAATTGAGCTGTAAAGACTGCAGCTGAAGAGGGACTGTCACTCAGTCT
>NC_051415.1:10328896-10329162 GCF_015228065.2 Penaeus monodon
GGTTAGGACAGAGTGAAGAATGAGACGTTTCAGTAGCGCACGTTCGAGATAAGTAAATGGTGATGGATAACAGTAAAAGTAATGAGTAATGGCTGCAGTTACGACATAACTAATGGATAATAATGGTATTAACGCTAACAGTAACACTATTAGGAAGTAATGACGATGGAAAATGTAGTGGTAAATGGAAAAAGTGTGTGGTGGGGAATTAGGAGTTGGGATGAACTTGCACACACACACACAAATATGTGCGCGCGCGCGCGTGT
>NC_051415.1:10329229-10329658 GCF_015228065.2 Penaeus monodon
GATGCCATACCATTCTCCACTACCATAAACAAATAAATACCGTAAAAAAGGTCCATCGCTTGTGCTAGTGGTGACCATTGTGGAAAGGTCACATATGACAACAACCGACGGAATCTCTAATGTCGTTATGCAAATTATAGCTAGCTGTGTATAAAGGTAATTTCAATTAATGACTACAGTAGCTTTGAACGCACCCTCACTTTTTTTCTTTTCTTTTCTTAACGCTTTCCCCTCTATATTACATTTACAAGTATTCAGTGTATGTACCTCGCCGGTTTATGCCAATAATCCAAATTAATTTATAAGGCTTCACAGGTGCATTTCCAAAATGACAGTCACCTTCTCACTTGCGTCATGGCGTTAGAACAAATGACATTTAGATTTTTTTTTTTTTTCTGCATAAAAATAAACCAGAATAAAAAAAGTTCA
>NC_051415.1:10330058-10330683 GCF_015228065.2 Penaeus monodon
CCCAGCAACCCCCGATTTCAGATTCACCAAATAATGCCAGCGACATTAAGAATTCTAGCTTAGTAACCATACTGGGATTCACCGAGAGTTACTGGTAACAAACAATACTAGCGGAGTAACTACCACGTTACCTCACCAGTAGCTACGAAGAATAACCACATCGTGACTCACCAGGAGCTACTAGCAGAGTAACCACCTCGTGACTCACCAAGAGCTACTATCAAGGTAACTACATCGTGACTCACCTGAAGCTACTAGCAGAGTAACCACCTCGTGACTCACCAACAGCACCACGCAACAGAAACAATCCTAGCAGAGAAACCACACTTTCACTTACCTGTTGTATCATATGCTGGTACTGAGGGTGCGACGGGTCGAGTCTCTCCAGGTCGTGGGCGAGGGCGAATTCCGTGAGGGACTTCCAGGGCGGTTGGTAGGCGGTCACGTCCAAGGGCGTGGGCGCTGCTTCTGCATGCACGGGCGGGGAGGCAACCAGAGGGATGCCCTGCATGGCGCCATATGCTCCAAATCGCCCGCTCTGACGGGGGAGAGATAAGGTATGATAAGGTATGAAGTGCTGGGGGCGTGTTGTGTGAGAAGTTTGGGACGGGACTGAAGCTAAGGT
>NC_051415.1:10330859-10331070 GCF_015228065.2 Penaeus monodon
CGTGGGCAGAAGAGAATGAAAGTGAATCTGAAAGAAAATGAGAGAGAGAGAGAATAAAAATATATATATCTTCCCAATTCGCCCTCTGCGCTACCTCAAGGTAAGTATCCCGTTCTCTTCCTGTTTGTAAATTTCCAAATCATAAAGGTTATCTTATAGCAGCATGACGACAATGTCAAATGTAGAGAAATATGTTGCATTTTTACATTAC
>NC_051415.1:10331372-10331474 GCF_015228065.2 Penaeus monodon
CTTTTTAAAAGAATGATGGATACTTGTTAACAACACCAAACTGAATACGCAATTTAAACGACACATGAAAAAACTTATCACCCAAAAAATAAATCACATTTG
>NC_051415.1:10331560-10331662 GCF_015228065.2 Penaeus monodon
TCATATGATACATAAATATACATGATAATAAAGAACATACATAAACCTTTTATATAAAGTGAACTAGCATAAAAATAAACTTGCTCTATTACAATGCCAAAA
>NC_051415.1:10331704-10331785 GCF_015228065.2 Penaeus monodon
GCATCCTTGAGAGATAAGAATATTATGTCGGCATTGAGTCATGTGGAGATGATCATGTTTTAAGAAAGAGGGAAAGATAGA
>NC_051415.1:10331931-10332080 GCF_015228065.2 Penaeus monodon
TATTCATTTTTTGATAATGATTTTTGAGGGTTTATCATGACGCTGATAATGATGTTTGTTTTTTTTTGATGGTGACGATAATGATACGAAAGATAACAAGATTAACATAATAAATATTACTAAGAATGATATAGTCTATCCTGAAACTC
>NC_051415.1:10332242-10332533 GCF_015228065.2 Penaeus monodon
AGACAGTTTGTATTACAAAACACAGTCCTATACATGAAAGTTTATTTAATTAAGGCCTTCAATCAATTACAAATCAAATGCCTGTGCTATTTGCTAACTTCTAACTAAACCTAAAACTAAAGTTTACAATCCACGTTTAAATAATTATAACGAAACCAATTCCATGCCGTTCATTATTTTGCCTTGCTTTCGCCACTTGTTGTCAATATATTATTTCTTTTTAATAAGCGAGGGAATCATGTACGTGCTTGTGCTCCGTCTTAATTACGTGATGACGTTATTGATTTTTTT
>NC_051415.1:10333394-10333558 GCF_015228065.2 Penaeus monodon
ACGAGAGATAAGAGAAAACATCAACATACACGCACGCAAGAAAGAGAAGAAGCGAGAATAAAGCTGAAAACCTTCTTTGAATTCGCTCAAGAAAACACGACGCAGCGGGGCCTTGAGTGAACACCTTGAACACCTGCCTCGAGACACACTCTGTCGGGCTCTAT
>NC_051415.1:10334351-10334464 GCF_015228065.2 Penaeus monodon
TCAAGCCAGAGTCCTTCGTCTTATCCAGCTAATGCATGCAGTAGTTTTATGGGCGATGCTGTCAGATACTCTCGCCCTGGCCCCCGACCCCTTTATATTGACCATCACAAATC
>NC_051415.1:10334550-10334861 GCF_015228065.2 Penaeus monodon
GAGACGATTTTTTTTTCCAACGCGACAATCGGAATGACTCGATTCGTGAAGAAATTGATGAAATAAATCACACTGCAGAATATTGCTCCCCCCCCCCCCCCCGACGCCTGGAAAGTCGACGGGAGGGGGGGGGGAGGGTAAACGAACGTTTGTTTTGGGGGTATTTCTAGTTAGCGGAGTTGGGGGTGGGCATGGGGAGAGAGGGGGGGGGGCATAAGAGGTGTCGCTTCTCAGACATCTTGAGCTAATGGAGAGAATTCGCTGTAATGGTTTGTTGCAATTAAAATTTTCGTTCGAAAACACACGTCGCC
>NC_051415.1:10334891-10335038 GCF_015228065.2 Penaeus monodon
AGAGGTGAGGAAGAGGGAGGAGGATCTTGAGTGTAATTTTCGATAACAGAAAATCTAATTCTTTCGGGTTTCTATAATGACAGTCGAAGTACCTGCTTTTTGTGTGATCAGACAAGGTTCTCGGGACAACATCTGGCCGTCAGCATG
>NC_051415.1:10335274-10335601 GCF_015228065.2 Penaeus monodon
CTTAATAACGACCCACTCTCGCTTATCCGGCACCTCGTTACAGCGGACAGCCTGCACCACCTCCTCCCAGTTAGATACGGAAGAAAATGCATTTTGCGCGGCGTAAACAACACCCGCTAACCCACGAGGATATATTAGTCAGGTGTCTGGTGTCAATCTAACTTAATGGATTTGAAGCCTTGTTTGATTTCGTCTGCGTCTGGAAGGGACAAGGTTAACCCTCCGGATTAAGTTGTCGATGTCCGTCATATTTCGATTTTACGTTTTCTTTGCAGTTGAAGCTATGCTCGCCGGATTCAGAAGGTATGGGGGCGTCTTTGCTAATTT
>NC_051415.1:10336742-10337203 GCF_015228065.2 Penaeus monodon
CCTTTATGCTTTATGCTACCCTCAAAGAAAGAACAGAAAAGGAAAAAATCGTTTTAACACACAAAAGTTATAAATCATATATTTACACTTCCAGAGGCAAACATCCATCATATCCATATTTCGTAGTGCCAAAGTACACACACAGAAGCGACCTGTATTAACACTGGAAAATTACCAATGAAATAAAATCCATTTTACGTGAATACGAAACCTGTACTATAATTCAACGTGATACCAGTTTGAACTTTACACTAGTACTGTATCTTCACATTATGCCTGTACAAATATTTCGTGTACTGTCCGATACAAGGCTATTACATCAGTCCTATCAATAAGTAACGCTATGATCGCAGGACATTCCAATCACCAAGTGTCATTGAGAAAAGAACTGGGCGGGGGAGGGGGGGGGGCATGATAGCGATTCGAAAGCATGGTCATAATACATGTACACCTAGAAGCAT
>NC_051415.1:10337254-10337825 GCF_015228065.2 Penaeus monodon
TGAGGCTATACATAATGTTGCTCTTCAGTCCACTCTCCCATTCCTTCATTTTGCAACCTCAAGGGATTCGAAAGTATACCTATCAGTATGGTCAGAGAGAAAGAGAGGGGAAAAAAAAGAAGAGATATTCCTCTTTCTATTGCATTAGTAAGACCATCGCACTGATAAATATAGCTCGAGTAAAAGCCTTAAGTGCATGTTTCACAGAAAACAGATATTATTCGTAGCTAATGGATTCTCACGGGCGCGCATACACACTCTCCATTATTGTCGTGGTTCTTTTTCATGAATTAAATACGACGCTTCTGATTCATGGCCGAGAGAGACGAGACGGACCCACTGCACGCACGCCAAAGAGTTGGAAATCATCAGTTTTCGAAGCCGTGAATCGACCTTGTTTGTTGACAGGCTATCGGGAAGTAAGCTGAGGCTACTGACTACCTGTACTGAGGGTCTCTGACAATGCATCATCGTTGAGACGGAGGTTATGATGGGGTGATTCCGAACGGGGCCGTCGTCTGTCACGCGTCTGGGTCGGGGCGGGGCCGTTGACTCAGGGTGCCCTCGGTGA
>NC_051415.1:10338004-10338150 GCF_015228065.2 Penaeus monodon
TATCTCCTCCTGATTTATTATCACATTTCTCTTTCCTCTGTTTTCTTAGTAACACATTCATAAACTAGACGAGTCGTGTGCTTGGTTAAAATGGTAGAAAAGGCTGGCTGAAAGACAGTCAGAAAGATTAAAGGCAGAGGGAAAAA
>NC_051415.1:10338364-10338569 GCF_015228065.2 Penaeus monodon
TATACGGACACAAATATACAAAGAAACACATATGGCGTATACGCAAAGATAAATGATTAAATAAACGACAAAGAAAGTTACAAATATAAGGAGATATATGCAAGGACACGAAGACAAATATTACCAACCATATGTACCCTAATACTGAGTGAACAAGGAAAAAATGGAGATAGAAAAAGGGAAAGAGACGTAAAGGGACGAAAAG
>NC_051415.1:10338650-10338718 GCF_015228065.2 Penaeus monodon
GATGAATGAGGGATGTCGAGTAGCAACTGTTCAGGAATCATACATTACACGGTGACGCACCTGTCCGT
>NC_051415.1:10338935-10339342 GCF_015228065.2 Penaeus monodon
CCTGTTTCTCTCTCCGAACTCGCCATTACCCTACCCTTCTCTCCTCTTCTCGTCCCACTCTCTCTCCCTCTCCTCTCCCCCCATTCTTGCCTCCCTACTTTTCCCTCTCCTCCTCCCCCCACCTTCCCCCTCTCACCTGTCGCACTCCCTTCCTCACCCCCTCCCTCGTCTTGTTCACTCTATTGTACTTTTTTTTTTCTTCTACCTGGGACCTTCTGATATATGCTCTCTACAGCTTGTCTTAACCTGTTTTTTTTTATCGCGCTCTTTCTCTCTCTTATTATTTTTTGTTTCTCTTCTTTTGTGTCTTTTTGATAAAGGCTCCGCTCGTCACTTCGTCTCTAAAGGTGATTCAAAATCTTTTCGTCTCCTTTGTGCGAGAATCATCAGGGTCTTATCGTATGCCC
>NC_051415.1:10339603-10339851 GCF_015228065.2 Penaeus monodon
TTACCTATTCCCTTCCATACTAGACCCCTCCCCACCCCCACTCACACAAACCCCTCTCTCCCTCTCCCCTCTCCCCCACTCTTCCACCGTCTCTAAAAGGCCTCCTTCGGCATCTCCCCATCGTCTGATCTCAGCGTTGTGTCCACTCAGCATATATACTGTGCGTTCCTCCGCGTTCCTGGCTCTAACGTGCATCAATGTGCGGGAAGAAAGCTTTGATTTCTGGACTCTCTCGTTGATTCTCTGAT
>NC_051415.1:10340069-10340484 GCF_015228065.2 Penaeus monodon
CAAATCTGTGAAAGGAAACACTTTCGTGTCAAACTGAAATGGATTCATATCGGTTTGACTGTCTGATGAGGAAACGCTCTGACCTGAAACGTCATGTTATTCGTTCATCTAGCTGCTTTTCATTTCGTTTTTATACCCACATCACTGTTTTTCTGTGTTCATAAAAAAAATATATATCTCTATATGTGTAAGTATGTAATATATAATCGGATTTTTTTTATACGTATATGCGCGCGCGCGTGTGTGTTTAAGCGCATAATGGCGAACCAATTCCTTATCTCTCCCTCTCACAAAATCCCCTTAATGACGTCCAACTCACAGGCTCCTTTTCATTCCTCCGTCTGTCATATCGTGATCGCTGACATTTAATATGGAAAAAAAGAGGAAAAACAAACCAAATCTGAAATGTTAATGG
>NC_051415.1:10340689-10340899 GCF_015228065.2 Penaeus monodon
AACATCAAAAAATTATTACGAATGGAAATAGCGTGAGCTGAAATGAAAGCCATTTCTTCTCTCTCTCTCTCTTTTATATATATTTTTTATTATTATTAGTGGGATTTTCGGAACAAGTGACATATAATCTCCATTAATCACGTTTCCATTAGGGCTTGACCAAATCACTTCTCCGAGACATTGTCATGCGAGAGACAAGTTGGGATTGGA
>NC_051415.1:10341292-10341508 GCF_015228065.2 Penaeus monodon
TTTCTCTCCTTCCCTTCCACCTCCGTCTCCTGATACCCTTCCGTCCCTCCCTAACCCCTTTCCTCTTTTAGCTCCCTTAACTCTTACCTCTCCCTGTCTCCCTTTTCTCTTTACGATCCCTTCCTCTCATTTTCCACCATTTCTCTTCAAATCCTTTTTCACCCTCTTCACCTCCTACATTCCTTCTAAACCTTCCACCATGGTATATAATACACA
>NC_051415.1:10341557-10341763 GCF_015228065.2 Penaeus monodon
CTCGTGGGTTGAACGTGCGAACGAACGAAAATCACGTAATCTTAAAATAATAAACGCAATTATGAAACTAGGAGGTTTGGATTCATATTCATTGTGACTGCTGATTTGGAACTTTAATTTGTTTTAGTGTAAAATGGGGTGATAATTGACCATAAATATTAAAGAATTGCACACACATGCACCATAAGAGAAATCTATGAGAAACC
>NC_051415.1:10341931-10342039 GCF_015228065.2 Penaeus monodon
TGAGGAGGTTTAGATAGAAGGTAGAAGGGGAAGGGGGTATAAGGCAGAAAGAAAGTGATGAAGAAGGGAGGGGATGGTGACTTTAGGGGAAACATAAAGGACTGAAAG
>NC_051415.1:10342803-10342926 GCF_015228065.2 Penaeus monodon
AATACTGTATGTTTGTTTCATTCTTTACTATTTATGTAATTGTCACCTCATTTTACATAAAAATAAAATGACTTCAACTCCTCAGTCACAAAGAATAAGATTTCAGTCACAAAGGAGTATATG
>NC_051415.1:10344259-10344782 GCF_015228065.2 Penaeus monodon
CGCGTAAAGAAGCAATCGTCAAAAGCGGATTTTTTTTCTTATCGTGTATCCAAAGACATTTTTTTTTCTCTCTCTCTCTCTCAATTTTCGAAGGAGTCGTCAAGACCAGGCCAGACAGCAGGCCACCGGGTCTAAGATGCCAATTACAACCAATTACAGACAAAAGGATAACGGCGACAAGGTGAAACAGCTGATAACGTCATCTCCCTTGGTAACCTTCGAGGTCCGTTCCCCCCCCCCCCTTCGCTCCCCCTCCCTCCTCCCCTATCGTCTTGAACCTTCCCCCCCCCCCACCCCTATCGTCTTCCCCGTTACCTCTCCTCTACCGCTCTCTCCCTTCCCCCTCCCCTACCGCCCGCTCTCTCCCCCTTCCCCTAGCGCCCACTCTCCCCTACCGCCCGCTCCCTTCCCCCTCCCTCTCGTCTTCCCCATTACCTCCCCCCCTCCCCACCTGGCCGTCTCCTATTGCCTTCCCCCTCCCTATCGTCTTCCCCCTTTCCCCTCCCCTCCCCTATCTCCCTAC
>NC_051415.1:10344908-10345006 GCF_015228065.2 Penaeus monodon
GTTTAGCATTTTGAGTTTTTTTTTTTCTTTTTTTGTTCTTTGTCATCATCTTATCATCATTTCATGTTTGTATTCCCTCCTCTCCCCCCACCTATCAT
>NC_051415.1:10345061-10345156 GCF_015228065.2 Penaeus monodon
TCGTTCTCCGCCTCTGTCACCTTCCTTCTCCCCCTCCTTCCTCCTCTCCCCAGCCCTATCCCTCCCCACAACCCTGCCCTCCTCCCTTGGATATA
>NC_051415.1:10345207-10345288 GCF_015228065.2 Penaeus monodon
CTCCCTCCAAACACAGCCCCCTCCTCCCTCGCCTTGAAACTCCACCTTCTTTCCAGCAGCCAATCACAAGCCAGATCATTT
>NC_051415.1:10345455-10345521 GCF_015228065.2 Penaeus monodon
ACGTCAAAATAATGCTGGTGACAACAGTGATAATAATGGCAATGGCACCATTAGTGACAACGGCAG
>NC_051415.1:10345654-10346401 GCF_015228065.2 Penaeus monodon
TGAGCATTGAAGGCACAATATAGTTGACATTGTTAAACTGTAACAAAAATGTTAAATACAATGACAAGAATATGGTAATAAAGGTGTCCCTGTGGTAAGTTATGATGACAGTGATGGTAGTAATAATAACAGCTGTAATAAACATATAAATGAAGAAATAACGACTCCATTCGAGAAAAAGCCCCATGCTGTTCTGTCTCCCCCCTCCCCCCCATCTTCCCATCCCCTGCCTACCGTCCCTGTCGCCCCTACCAACCCTGCCCCCTACCCTCCGGTAGGCCTCCTGCCCTCACTTCTCTCCCCTGCCACTCCCCCTCCCCCTCTTCCTCCCACCCTTACCTCCATCCTCCCTTCCCCCCTGCCCACCTCCATATACCCTGAAACCTCTCCCTTACCCCTCCCTCTTGTTCCCCCTCTTCTCCCTTCCCTCTACCATCCTTACCATCCCCTGCCCTATCCTCTGCTCTCTACCCCCTCCCATGCTCCCCTATCCATCCCCTCCCTTATACCCTAATGCCCCTCTGCTGCTACCCAACCCCTCCCTAGCCCTGTGCCCTCCTCTACTCCACCCTCCCCTCCGCCCTCCCCTCCCCCCTGACCCCCCCATCACCCATTTCATCTCAGCATCCCTGGGTTCTCAGATGCTATCTCATGCGTGTGTAGCCAGATGCTTCAACTATGATAACATACGGTGGATCTGTGTGATTTGTTTTGTTGTTGTTTTTGTTCTTTCTCTCTTGTTCTTGA
>NC_051415.1:10346445-10346536 GCF_015228065.2 Penaeus monodon
GGGGATTGGGGGAATCAGGGTAGAGATAAACAAAGTGTGTCATTTTTGTTATTTCTGTTCTCTCTCTTTTGTTCTTGAACATTATTTCCCT
>NC_051415.1:10346695-10346818 GCF_015228065.2 Penaeus monodon
TGGGGGGGGGGGTAGGGGGTAGGGGAAGCAGGGAAAGGATAAATATTTTTTTTTTCCTATTTGGGTAAGCAAGGGAGTGCCTAGGCTGATGGTAAGAGAACACATAACTTAGGAAAGGCGTTC
>NC_051415.1:10347030-10347110 GCF_015228065.2 Penaeus monodon
CTTGACAACAACCTACCCAAAGAGAAAAGAACATGAAAGAGTTGAGTTATATACCGTATATTCAGAAAAGGAGTCGATGT
>NC_051415.1:10347390-10347498 GCF_015228065.2 Penaeus monodon
CCGCGGTACAAGGTGCGACCGAGCCTGAGAGACCTAATAGTTGCGGGATAGTCCTAATATTGTCCCCCTTAGCTGCCGCAGGACCTAAGAGGTGAGGGACTGATAAAG
>NC_051415.1:10347649-10347925 GCF_015228065.2 Penaeus monodon
TAATCCCTTCCAACTCCACCCATACATACACCCACATACACGCGTCCATACACCATACACAGGACTCCGGACTTGGCCTGATCTCCCTCGTGATTGGAACCGACGCCGCAGCTGACCACCGTAAGAACGACCGCATGCGACCTGGTTGTAAATCGGCCATGAGAGCAGCGCGAGGAATAGAGACGTACAGGACAGGTAGGCTGGTTGGTAGATAGATGGATAGGTGGAGAGACATGCAGGACAGGTGGGTATTCCCTCCTTCTCTCCCCCCACCTA
>NC_051415.1:10348455-10348641 GCF_015228065.2 Penaeus monodon
ATCGCTACGTTCCCCCATCAGTCATATCCACCTCAATATATACATATCCAACCCTAATCCTTACATCCGATCATGAAAGAGTCCCCCCAATTTTTTCCCCCATCAAATTTAAGTCGCTCCAGATGTGTGTATTAAAATCATTACTATGTATGTCTCGTGTCTTCGGTTTTTTTAGCCCCTTTGTTA
>NC_051415.1:10348974-10349288 GCF_015228065.2 Penaeus monodon
TGCAATGCATAGATCGAGAAACTGATGGCAGAAGCAGCAGAAGGGTGGAGGAAGAGAAGGAGGTGGAAGACGTGACCAAGAGACATACTGGAAAGTTTTTATACACGGTTATCAATTATATATATTTAGTTATATATGTACAGGAGGTTATATATCTGCAGTGAATTATACGGAAACGGAAATAATACGAAAAAGGTAATGATATATAAGTTATACGTTATTACTAGTCCGTAATATCTTTGATCAAAGTCTCCGTCAAGGCATTAATTTGATTAAAGATTGTGAAGATGATTGATAGAAATGTGCGCGTGTTT
>NC_051415.1:10349846-10350161 GCF_015228065.2 Penaeus monodon
GGAAACTCTGAAATGAACAGCATCTGTCCCCAAAATTCGAAAAGAGAAACGAGCGTCGACGAGAGAAAATCTGTTTGGGCGAAGCATCCCGGCCCGCGTTATCAAGGGGCGATCAGCGATGGCGTAGGATAGGGGAGCCTCCCTGCTGAGTGAGGACTGTTCGAGACACCTAAATGAGTGTCGGACAATGTATAATGTAAGCCCACTCCCGCCGCCGCCCTTGCTTCTCCCGATACATCATACCTTGTCACTCTTGTCACTCTGCGTCGCTTTGCTCGGCTTCTACGAACGTCGCTGTCTATAGGAATTTGTCAC
>NC_051415.1:10350999-10351247 GCF_015228065.2 Penaeus monodon
GAGCCTGCGGCCGAGGTCCTTCCCGACGGCCCGACGGCCCGACGGCCCGACCTCCAGCCCAAAATAGCCACTTAAACAGGACATTGTCGTGGTAGTGATATATTCCGAGCGCGGCCATAAAACTTATGGTCGCCGAGCCTGTTATTGTTTTATTGTCACAGAAAATTACTCTCAGATTTCCAAACATAAATGATAATGATGGTGATAATAATGGTCTTATTGCATGGACGGTAATGGTGCTGATAACA
>NC_051415.1:10351631-10351714 GCF_015228065.2 Penaeus monodon
AAAAGACTTTCCATTTTATCCTGCAGAGATTTCGTGCATTGGTGTAGTAATAGCTATAAACCCTTTATACAAATGGCACCGTG
>NC_051415.1:10351784-10351909 GCF_015228065.2 Penaeus monodon
CGCGATGAAGTCAATCATGCGAAAACTCTAAAACGAATTTTCGTTTTTCTCAAGAATGTCAGATACGCACGTAAGTAGAGGAAATATTTTACCAAAGAAATTAACAAAGAAACCCTCCTTCTCAC
>NC_051415.1:10352123-10352523 GCF_015228065.2 Penaeus monodon
GAATCGCTAATGCAGTTTCTCTTCCTTGGCAACGCGTCCATGGCAACGTAGAGTCTATCGGGTGATGCAATTATCGTTCGATTGCCTTCAGATCATACGGGATTTGGATCTTTTACTTAGGAACAGAATAAGTTATAACCCAAAAGGTATATCGAAATAACTGACAATTGACCCCAATTACCGATATGTCCTTTTCATATTGTCGTAAGCAAAGATCAGAGTCCTCCATATTTTCGCTTACGTATGCAGGGAATCGAACAAAGGAACCAAAGCCCCCTGTGATAACTGAAATCATATTTCCTTTTTTTTAATTCGGATAATTCGTGCCATTTTACCTTTTGTTGGCACTTCTTTGATGAAGGGGATCGGGCTACCCGCTCGCTGCCTGTGAAGTTACTGG
>NC_051415.1:10353207-10353727 GCF_015228065.2 Penaeus monodon
TCACCCTCTCCTTCTCCCTCCCTTCCTATCACCCTCTCCTTCTCCCTCCCTTCCTATCACCCTCTCCTTCCCCCTCCTCCTTCACCTCTCTTCCCCCTCCCTTCTTTACACCTCTCCTTCCCCTCCCTTCTATCCCCCCTTCCTTTCCCCTCCTTCCTATCACCCTTCCTTCCCCTCCCTTCCTATCACCCTTCTTTCCCCTCCCTTCCTATCACCCTCTCCTTCTCCCTCCCTTCCTATCACCCTCTCCTTCCCCCTCCCTTCCTATCACCCTCTCCTTCCCCCTCCCTTCTTATCACCCTCTCCTTCCCCCTTCCTTTCTATCACTCTCTCCTTCCCCCTCCCTTCCTATCACCCTCTCCTTCCCCCTCCTTCCTATCACCCTCTCCTTCTCCTCCCTTCCTATCACCCTCTCCTTCCCCCTCCCTTCCTATCACCCTCTCCTTCCCCCTCCCTTCCTATCACCCTCTCCTTCCCCCTCCCTTCCTTATCACCCTCTTCCTTCCCCCTTTCATACAAC
>NC_051415.1:10354846-10355279 GCF_015228065.2 Penaeus monodon
TGACAACCTCAACGAAGAGCACCCAGCAGGCGGTCGGGCAGATGGTGGCAGATAGCGAGGACCTCATGCTGGGTCCTCGCCTCCTTAAAGTCTCCTCTCGCTGCGTCTGCGGTGAGGGAGAGGCACTTCGAACGCTCCCTGGCTACTGTCTTACTCGGAAGAGGAGGGAGAAGGGGAGAGGGAGGGTAGGAGGGAAAGGGGGAGGGTAGGGGAGGAGGGGGTGAGGGAGGGGAGGGAGGGGAAGGGGGAGGGAAAGGGGGAGAGGAGGGTAGGGGGAAGGGGGAGGGTAGGAGGCAAGGGAGATCGGGCGGAAGGGGAGGGGGATTTGGATAAAGGGAAGAGGGGGGGGGTGATTGGGTGAGGGGAAAAGGGGGGCAGGTGCGAGTTCGTGTGTTTTGACTGCTAGTTTTGATTTTGATATTGTTTATCTTAA
>NC_051415.1:10355776-10355989 GCF_015228065.2 Penaeus monodon
ACTCGAAAACACATTTCAAAATGCAAATAACTTTGTCAATGAAAATAAATCTTATTAATCGCCTTCTGCCTTTTCTTTTTATAGCTTTTTTGTGTTGGGTAAGTGAAAGAAGAAATAGAGGTGAAAAGAAATAAATTATAAGTCTACGTGTTTATATCTTAAATAACAAACTTACGTGTGTGTGTATATAAGTTATTCGCAGACGAATAAAGC
>NC_051415.1:10356100-10356176 GCF_015228065.2 Penaeus monodon
TCTCTCTCACCTCTAAATATACGCTCTTTGGCCACTCCATCCCGACGCGCAGGTCCGTGTGCCCGGGCGTTTTCGG
>NC_051415.1:10356193-10356810 GCF_015228065.2 Penaeus monodon
CAAGGAGAGGAGCTGAAGAGAGGAAGGGCGCGAGGACACCGAGGCTGGACAGAGTGGCGACAGGCAGAGATAACGAAGCCATTCCAGCCCGCTCTCGGCCCAGGACGCGCAGATGACCGCAACACCTCTGATGGAACGCACTCTCTTCCTCACTCCCTGGTCTCTAACGCGGGTGGGTCGGTTTTCGAAGCCTTGCGTAAGGGGAGCGAAAGGACATTCGGTTTCTTTTTTGTTTTGTTTTTTCCAAGTCGTGCGTAAGAGTAACGTTTATTTGTTTTGTTTGTCTTCTTGCGGTAGAGTAAGAGGATAACTGCCGTCTGTTTCGTTCTTAATTTTTGTGTGTGGGTCAAATAACGTTCATCCTTTCTTTTTCTAACGACAATATGAGCGTAATGTTCATCTATCTCTCCTCAACTCTTGCTTTAGAAAAATAACAGATCTTTGTGGAACTTGTTTTAGGTAACTGTGTGTGACGTTTGCTTTTTGTCGTGGTGGATTTTTGCCTTTAAAATCTCGGAAAAATATGAGAAAAATATATTGAAAGTAATATATTGATACTATGGTTGATTCGAATTCTATATGATGTCAGTGGTTCAAAACACACACCTTACGGATTT
>NC_051415.1:10356922-10357350 GCF_015228065.2 Penaeus monodon
TTAAACAATGCTATATGAAATACATGAAGAGACAAAAGTACTTTTGTCTGTATTGCTGAAAACGTTCTATTGTTGAATGAAGTCACGTGCACTTTTGTTTTCGAAATTTTAGTACTTAAACTCCCCATCCCCCCCCCCTCTCTCTCTCTCTTCTTCCTTCTAATAAACTCCCTAAACTCTACATCTTTCCACCCACATCCATTTCACAATAAACCAGAACGGCGTACATTTGACTCCCATTATAGCAGAAAACTCTTCGCCATGTACAGCTGAGGTCCGAAGTTCCGTTACGTTCCCTTCGCCGCTGTTTCGAAACCTCAAATCCTGTTTCAACACTTAGATAATGAACCTACATTTGAGCCTCTCGAAGCTCTGGCCATGGGAAAGGTCCTTGGCCTCCCCCTACGTCTTTGTTGCTGTAGATCACG
>NC_051415.1:10357575-10357676 GCF_015228065.2 Penaeus monodon
CAATAACGAAGTGAAAACAAGAAAGAAATCTCGTCAGACTTACAAACCTCTTTTGTGGCGTTAAATGAAGATACCATTATCTGCAGTTTTAGTCGGACTTA
>NC_051415.1:10357867-10358081 GCF_015228065.2 Penaeus monodon
GATCTTCGGGTTGGCATATTGACGAATTGGTATACAAGCAATAGTAGAGATAGGAAATGATTTACCTTTTGGAACACTATTTCACGATTAAATTTTTTTTCTTTTAAGTATGGGAGACTAAGAAAAATGGGTGAGTAAGGGTTAAGGGGACATTTCTTGCCAGTATGATTCATAAAGTAAATTCCTCCATCTTATTGCCACATCAAACCGGATA
>NC_051415.1:10358303-10358680 GCF_015228065.2 Penaeus monodon
GCAGCCGGAGTATCCGTATTTTTTTTCTATCTCTCTCCCTCTCAACCCCCCCATCCCACCCCCCAAAAATATATCTATAAAAGCGAAACCGAAACTTCCTCTTGAGAAACGCAGCAATATCCACCATTTCAAGACGAGATCCTATCACCACGTTGTAAGGAATTGCGTCATATGCAAGGCAGAATTGGTGTTCAGGAAGACAATAAACCATGTCTGTCCAACCCTCCGGCTCCCTTTGAAACCTGTTAATGAATATAAAAACGGGGGAAAAAACGAAGGAGAAAGGGTGAGGGGGAGGGGAGTCCGATAATTTTTCAATTGTTTAAGGCTATGTATCATTATAACACCCTTGGTTCGTGTGTTATAAGCCATCCACG
>NC_051415.1:10358740-10358978 GCF_015228065.2 Penaeus monodon
GTATGTTGGCGATTTAGCGCGTCGAATCTCCCATCTCATTTTCATTCATTCAAACTTTTTTCTTTCTCTTTGTTTCTTCGTACTTCTTGCATTTCCACGTTTATCTATTTTCTCGCTGTTTTTCTTAGTCTTCCATAGCACTCAAACACTCAAGATTAAAATCTCTTAAGGACGAAAAGAGCTCCTTAATAATTCCTTGCGGAGGTGAGTTTATTGCGGAAATGCCTCCAGATGATAA
>NC_051415.1:10359517-10359596 GCF_015228065.2 Penaeus monodon
AGACGGCCTTGCCAGAGTCGCCAGCAGATACCGATGCTGTGCCTCGACATCCGGGCCTCTGCAAGTCTCAGCCTCTCTG
>NC_051415.1:10359641-10359720 GCF_015228065.2 Penaeus monodon
TCTAGTTCCTTCTGGTGTTTGAGTCTGCTTCTTGGATTTTAATGTGTTTGACTATCTGTCTCTTTCTTTGTCTGCCTGT
>NC_051415.1:10359938-10360104 GCF_015228065.2 Penaeus monodon
GGTGACTTTTTTTTTGCCTCTTTTTTATCATAATTTCTCTATTGCCAGGTGTCTCTCTCAGGGAAGAATATGTCGGTGCTTGTAAAGGCAATTATATGAGCTTTTGATGGGATATTGTGGACCAAAGTTGATTAATCTCCCTCTCCTCTCTCTCTTCGGTTTTCCA
>NC_051415.1:10360154-10360218 GCF_015228065.2 Penaeus monodon
ATTTCTGCGTTTTGTCACTGATGATGTTCTGTTGCTGATTGCATTTGGTATGTTATAGGTTTCG
>NC_051415.1:10360841-10360907 GCF_015228065.2 Penaeus monodon
TTTTTTTCTTTTTTCTGCTTTTTTTCGTTAACTGTCCCTCTTCCAATAAGTTTTTCGAAGTTTTCC
>NC_051415.1:10361271-10361427 GCF_015228065.2 Penaeus monodon
CTCCTTCTGTCCTGTTAACGAGTAACTACATACTTAGCTTTGAAAGATAATTGGATTTGGATATAATTATGTTTTTCTTGTATGTGAGAGACATAATTTATATATGTTCATGACAGATGAGTTCAAATACTTTGTGATAATTGGATATTGAGCTTT
>NC_051415.1:10361515-10361589 GCF_015228065.2 Penaeus monodon
AGTGCACGTGAGCAAAAAATAATAATAATAATTCATTCGGAAAGGGAAGAACATTTTAAGGACGAGATGAAATA
>NC_051415.1:10361654-10361945 GCF_015228065.2 Penaeus monodon
ACAAAAGGTATAAGAAGTGAAACACAATATGAATATGAATGAACCCTCACCCCCCCTTAAAAAAAAAGGATGATATTGAAATATCAGTCATATGGCACATATTAGTAAGCCCTTGGCCCCCGATATCAGTCGACCAGCCATTAACATCAGTCACTAAACCCCTAAATTCAGTGACTAAGCCTTCCTTTATCAGGTCCCAAGCCTTCGATATCAGTGCCTCATCCCCTGAATATCTGTTCCGCCATCCAGTTCTCTCCTTATTCCCATCTGGTGTATTTCTTTTCCGACTCA
>NC_051415.1:10362044-10362312 GCF_015228065.2 Penaeus monodon
CAGGATTTTTTTTGTTGTGTTCGTTATTTCCATTTTTTTCTATTTCCGCCTTCTGTTCTTATTTTCTCTCTTTATCCCTTCTCACTTTTCATCTTTATTTCCCTCTCCCCTTATCTAATCTCTTTCTTCCTCTTCCTCCTTCTCGGCCTCTCTTTTCTCTCCTCCTCATCCTCAGTAATTCCCTAAATTCTTCTATTTCCCTCCATCCTTAGATTCCTCCTCCTCTTTTCCTTTCTCTTTCTTTCTACCCTTCTTCCTCCTTTACCTA
>NC_051415.1:10362404-10362967 GCF_015228065.2 Penaeus monodon
CACTTCCTCCTTCCCATTCTTGCCCTCTCTCCTTACTACTCCTTCTAATTTCCTTCCTTTTATCTCCCCTTACCCTTCCCCTCCTTCCACCTCCGCCTATTATCCTTTCCCCTTCTTCCTTCCCCTCCTCCCCCTTCCACCTCTCCCCATTACCCATTCCCCTCCTTCCTTCCCATTACCTCCCTCTTCCCCATCGCCCCCTCCTCACCCTACCCCTCAAGATGCCTCACCTTCCCACCCTCTTAGCAGTGTGTGGGCAGGAGAAACCCACTCCATAGTTTACCCTTCCCGTTTCACCCTCGCCACTCATAGGAACTTCAGCTGGAGCAATGAATGAGATACGGAGGCCTCATAATTTTTCACTTCTTTGCGTCCACTTTTTCTCTATGTTTCGTTTGTCGGTGAGTTTTTTCGCTTCGCCGTTGTTGTGGGGCCGTTGTTTTATTTGTAGCTGTGTGTTTGTGGGATTAGATTCTGTTATTGTGGTTTTAGTTATAAATTATTCTTACGGTCTGTTTTTTGTCTATTTTTTTCTACTTTTTTTGAGGTGTGATGAGAAATCT
>NC_051415.1:10363011-10363212 GCF_015228065.2 Penaeus monodon
CTATCGGCATATACATTTTTATTGGAAAATAATGAACGATTAAATCCCAGTTACTTTTTCTTATGATATTTAATCTTAGCCTTCCTAAAAAAAACGAGAGGAAAAGAGAAAAAAGATAGCAAGAAGGAAAAAATATATATATTCTATCAAGGATGCAAGTGATATTCGGTGATTGAGATGTTGCCAGACGCGACGGTGTTG
>NC_051415.1:10363347-10363663 GCF_015228065.2 Penaeus monodon
AGACACATCTTTTTTTCTCTTCACCTTATCAGTCTCCCTTTCCTTCAGCACCTTACTCGAACACAGACATCTGGTTGTGGCAACACTGAGCCAGTCAACACCAGCGGAATGTGTTGTGTGATTGGGTCTTGCCAATTAAAGATCCATTAACAAAGGGGCTAAAAAACCGAAGACACGAGACATACATAGTAATGATTTTAATACACACATCTGGAGCGACTTAAATTTGATGGGGGAAAAAATTGGGGGGACTCTTTCATGATCGGATATAAGGATTAGGGTTGGATATGTATATATTGAGGTGGATATGACTGAT
>NC_051415.1:10363888-10364196 GCF_015228065.2 Penaeus monodon
TGACAACGTATAGAATACAACAGAGGGGATTACACATACAATTCCACATACATGAACGAATGAACACAGCATCAAATAAAGATAAATCTACTGTCAGAGAGACAGATAACTTGACATGCAGAAGACAAATGTCCAGCTAACTTGCTAACTACATTGAGAGATGAACGACAAACGCCATAGACTGATGTACAAATATAGTGAAATGTACTATACCTGTAAAGTAAACGAGAGGGAGAGTTACAAGTGACAAGATACTCCAACAAAGAAACTTACAAGTATAGACAAACAACGGCCGCAAGAAAGGCTAT
>NC_051415.1:10364227-10364905 GCF_015228065.2 Penaeus monodon
GCTATCGAAATTATATCTCGCAGGACCATACCCAGTAGGACGAGAAACAGACAGGCAAACCGACAAAGCCACGGTTGAACAGACAGCCAGACAAACCCATGGTGCGGCGAGTCTTGAGAGAGCGCAACTAGTAGGCCAACAAACAGACATACAAACTGACAAAGCCATGGACAGAAAAAAAACAGTGAGGTGTGTCTTGCGAAAGCCCAAACAGACAAACTGACACAGCTACGGACAGAAAGCCACAGCGAGGTGCGTCTCGCGAGAGCCCGACCAGTAGTGCATCCTGCCACCGCACCCAGGGGTGTGGAGCGTCTCCTTATACGAGCAAAGTCCATAAAACTGTTAGCCGAGATGGCAACTCTCAAAACACAGTGTAAACGTGTGTTAAAAGGTGACTCATATGCAGGCTACGTGAATCATAAGGGGATTTTTCGCTTAGGTGAAGGCTCTTCCGCCCGCTGCTGCTGTTAGTGAGTCAAATAAAGGAGTGTTTTTGTATTCCAGAATGTCGGGAGGGAAGGGAATGGTTGCTGTTTCCAGCTTGGTTTGATGGGCGATGGCGTGTCGTTCCGCGCGGAAAAATGGATATATCTGTTGAGTAGTTTGAAAACAAATTGCTTCTAGTTACCATTATGAACCACGGCATCCGGCTTCGCATAAAACTAGAACATAACG
>NC_051415.1:10365004-10365171 GCF_015228065.2 Penaeus monodon
AGCTTGTAAATTTAAAATACATATGAGTGCAAGGATATAATTTCCTGTACTCTAAAAATGACATACCTTCTTCCAGGTGCATCTTATGTACTTCATCAAAACTTGATATAATTAGGAGACAAAGCCACTGGACCAGACCGGTTCGTCGATGGCTAAATATCAAGCGA
>NC_051415.1:10365220-10365439 GCF_015228065.2 Penaeus monodon
GCGTTTTCCTCACCTCCCCCCACCCACCCCATCTCCTGCACAAAAAAAAAAACACGCAATCATCACACCGATCTGATTAATCCAATGAAAATACAGTAAATGTGATTTCGATGTTAACGCACGCACCACCTGTGGATAACAGGACAGGTAAATATGCACACCTGTCTTAGCCTCGAGCAGAGACACATCTTCCAAGAAATTAGGGCCTGTTCCTGGAGT
>NC_051415.1:10366118-10366290 GCF_015228065.2 Penaeus monodon
TCTGTTACGAATAAAGCTTGTGAAACCGAGTACAATAAATGATTTCCTGTGTAGTAGAGTTTATCACAATGATTAATGCACAAATGAGAACTGAAATTATTTAGATGCTTTATATATACATTATGATTGTTGAGTTATTGATTAGTTATTCCCGTAGTACATGTACTGTCAT
>NC_051415.1:10366432-10366545 GCF_015228065.2 Penaeus monodon
TCACTATAGTTATGATACCAGTAAGATCATCGAGAATAACAGCCAATGATTATAACAACGGTAATCCTTTTTAATAATTTCTGATAAAAGATATAATCATTTCGACAATACTA
>NC_051415.1:10366597-10366741 GCF_015228065.2 Penaeus monodon
CACGAAGGCTGTGCAAGTATCACGTATCATGCCGTTGCTAAGATTGCCACTGGCCAAAAAATCCTCGGGTTATCTTCTCACTAACGAAAACGGAGACAATGGCCACTAATAGTAATTAGCATAATAATGAAGGGAGAGCATTAA
>NC_051415.1:10367228-10367374 GCF_015228065.2 Penaeus monodon
ACAGGCCTAAAAACCCGAAGAAATCGACCAACAGATAAACCATACTGTTTTGAAGGCCTTGTCAGATCACCGAGACAGAGACACAGACAATAAGCCAAAGCACCTGGGAACAGCCATGAGAACCCGTTTTGGATAAAGTAGGATAT
>NC_051415.1:10367401-10367862 GCF_015228065.2 Penaeus monodon
TACTCCCATCCCTTGAGCTAATGAGCCCACTGATAGCAGAGTCTGCGCATGCGCCCTTACCTAATAACACATAAAATACCTGTCTATTATCTCTCACCTGACAAAAACATGACCCATCTACAGATAATTAGGCCCTACAGGTAAGTGTTTTGTGAGTGTACACCGCTGATATCAAAAGCAGGCTAGTAATTGTGAAAATGCTTCTCATTCTCGCGTGTGATTCGGTGTTGTGACACATTACAATCTGGCCCTTTTCTGCTCGGCAAATGGACGCGGGGAGACGGGGGAGAGTTACAGCGATTTTCGGATTTTTGTCGTTTTCTTCGGCGTGTCTGTTTGTTTCATTTTTATTCATTATTTATTCAGCGCTGCGTGACTAAGTAATAAATGGAATATTCAATAGATTCGAAACTGTCACATGGAGGAACATCTTTTTTAGTTCCATTAATTTCTAAAATGAA
>NC_051415.1:10368053-10368659 GCF_015228065.2 Penaeus monodon
CCATCAACAAATACTAAAACTCGTACATCAAAAGTCTGCAACATCAGTGTCACCCCAGAAGAAAAAAAGAGAGAAAAAAATACTTTCACCGTCTTTTGAACACATCGAAAGAGTAAACAACACAGCCTTTCTGTATCTGCTAGTTGTTATGATTGTCACCAGCTTCCAGTGAAGGACAGGGAGATGGGAGGAGAAGGGGAGGACCGGGATGCAGGGGGGGTGAGGGAGACGGGTTAAGAGGGGGGGGGGATCTAGCGGGTGAGAGAAGGGGGTAAATGAGGGGATGAGAAGAGGGGGGGAAGAGGGAGGGAGATCTGAAGAAAGGGAGTGAGGGGGAGATGAGAAAGGGGTGGGAGATGGGGGGGTGAGGAGGGGGCAAGGGAGGGGGTGAGAAGAAGGGGCGCGAAGGGGGTGGGGGGAGGTTGCTGTCGTGCACATGCGCTATGTAAGCAATGGCTCTCCCCCCAGGCAGCTGATAACACACAAGATAGATTCTGTAACACTTGTTCTTACGCCATATATGGAGGCGCAGATCACAGGCTGTTCTGTCTTAACAGCCATTAACTGCTCACCAAATGACTTGCTTAAGCAGCGGAGGAGTCGGTT
>NC_051415.1:10368706-10368851 GCF_015228065.2 Penaeus monodon
AATAAGAAAAAAACAATAAGGAGCAGCACTTTCTGATATTTAAATAAGAAAAAAAAATCGGCACAAAGTTGCTCCTGTTAAAATACACGCACAGACTCATCAATGAAAATCTACCGAGGAATAATTAACAAAACATACACCGGCT
>NC_051415.1:10368914-10368992 GCF_015228065.2 Penaeus monodon
TCCAGTATAGCAGACACTATTGTGCTGAATGTCTGGCTAGCGTATGTCAGTGCTACTGAATGAGGGGGGTCTGGCGTG
>NC_051415.1:10369364-10369851 GCF_015228065.2 Penaeus monodon
CGTCCTTGCCACCCTCCGCCATGGCCAAGATAACTTTCAAGACACGTGGGAAATGCACTTGGAAGTGACCAAGAATCTTGGCTGCTTCCCAGACACGGAAGGTTTCTCGACTACGCGTGTAAGACGTAAGCAAACCATTCATTATGTCTCTACTTTTGGGGCCTCGATCGAACGGGTAAAATATGACTATTTTTATAAGCTATAGGTAAGCATTGATGGGGATCAAACGTGCAAAATATGACTATTTTTATAAGCTATAGGTAAGCATTGATGGCGATCGAACGGAGGAAACATGACTATTTATATGCTATGGGCAAGCATTAATCAAACATCAACGAGTGGGGTAATCAGATATGAAATGTAGGTAAGCGAAAGTTCGTATAAGGAGAGTAGGGTAAGCAAGGGAGAGGGAAAGAAAAATATGGAAAGATGAAGAGAAAAGGAAACAAACACATATGCAAAAATGAGAGGAGACACGCGGAGAGAA
>NC_051415.1:10370049-10370314 GCF_015228065.2 Penaeus monodon
ACGAACATCTTAAAAACTCCTTGTATCCGAAAGTGCAATAGCGTTAAGAACAAGGACACATTTCAGTTGCTAAGAAACTGACATGTTTGCAGAAACGCGGAATCTTTTTGTACACAGGAATATGCCAAAGTGCGGGGCCGAGGTTCAGATCTCGTTTTCTCCTTTGGGGTAACTTATAAGAACATATTTGAAGAACTGATGCCATGCATTTCAGTGTTTACATCTGTCTATATATTTGATTGTCCGTTTGTCTGTCTAGTATATA
>NC_051415.1:10370535-10370631 GCF_015228065.2 Penaeus monodon
ACATGTGCGTGTGTGCCTTGTAACATCCCAAAATATAATGATTCGTAAAGTTTACATATCTATAAGTTACATTTTAGCCTACCAGTATGAGGAGAA
>NC_051415.1:10370955-10371165 GCF_015228065.2 Penaeus monodon
CCCGCTTCACAATCCACTGTTTTATGGCACTAACTTAGAAGGTGTGTTCGCGTGGTGACTCCATCAGCATCTTTGGAAAAGAATGTCTCCTTCATGCTGACATTTTTCGTTCATTTTGTCCATTACTGCACTGATACCGCGTGTATTCGTTTCTCTTGACAGGTCTTGAGTATAGGAGATTTGGATATATATATTTTTCCCCCCATGGGT
>NC_051415.1:10371222-10371711 GCF_015228065.2 Penaeus monodon
AGGGCTACGGGGATGTAAAATGTATATGTTGGGATTAATATGTAGGCGTGAATTTATGTTTTTTCCCGTTTTCTCTATTTTATTTTTTTTTTTAATCTCTCTCGTGTTCATATATATAAATTTCTCCTTTTTCCTATTCCTAGACTTTCACATCATTCCTTTTTTCCCGTATTTCAAAGTTGACAGACCGTCCCTTGTGCCCTTCTTACACACAGGCAGAAGGTAGCCCCCGGAGTTGCCACGTGCCATTTATATCCACGTAAAAAACACCATAAAATCCCAAATACAGACCACAAGCCCGCGTCAATTAAAGCGGAAAACGCACACAATTAATTCGACTATTATTATCACGCGTCATAGGGCTGGTACTGTACGATTCAGACGAACGCAGAGAGAGATAAACAAATTGTAGGAACAAAAATACCCTATCAGTTGGCAGCAGCGCTAGAACACGGCCGGCTAATGGCGGTGTCGCCAGTGCGGCGCTCG
>NC_051415.1:10372868-10373245 GCF_015228065.2 Penaeus monodon
ACGCACAGTGAACAAACACGGACTCGTACAGACAATCTTACAGGTAGAGATATACAAATCAAAAACATTATCGTGGTTTTCACTGATCTGTATGTTCGTTAAACTAATTACATGACAAGATATGCATAAAACCAGTTAAGGACAAGCATGGGCGTCCTAGCACTTATTTTAAGACACCTGATTTTTTTGAAAATATAAATGGATGTCTTTTATATTCATAAATTATATATCAACAAAATATATTTGTACATTTAACTGCATATTAAATATTTCTTACAATAATCAGCATTCACTCATGAAAGTGTGTATTTCATATAGCAAAAAAAACGTGAACAATATTTAAAATTTTAGTTAGTTTTACCTTTTAAAATTAGCGA
>NC_051415.1:10374795-10374875 GCF_015228065.2 Penaeus monodon
CGCAATTCAGCCATTCAAGGATCGCAAAAATAAAAATTAACAATTCACAAAGGCACAAATAACTACCCCCCCCCCAGACA
>NC_051415.1:10375131-10375425 GCF_015228065.2 Penaeus monodon
AAGCCATGCCGCTGTTATGCGGTCAAGTCCTCAAAGTTATCTCTGTCGTCATATTATCATCTAATTGTTATTGTTGGTTTACCTTATCAGCGTCTCGTTACCAAATATCAAGGTACGGATACCCCAACCCCCATTCTCCCCTCCCCCCACACAGGGTACCACGCACGGAGTGAGACCGAAATCAAGCCTTATTACCCCCTAGACACAAGGGCGGAAATCGATTGCGCGGTAGGGAAAAACAGGTAGTTCCGTGTTACATTACAGAGAGAAAGAGAAGATTTGTGGGCTGGTAGA
>NC_051415.1:10375494-10375715 GCF_015228065.2 Penaeus monodon
AATCAGCCTGTTTGCGGGAAATCAAGTCACTTCCCGAGCGGCATTTCGATTCAAGACGGAGATTTGATTGACAGCTTTGGTCGGAGTTGACTTTCGGCGGCGCTTGTGATTGATTGGCACTGGGGGGGGGGGGGAGCACTAGATGAATCTCTCGGCTTCCCTTTAAAGGGGAAAGGGGCAAGGGACAAGTGGGAGGCACGGATAAACATAAACAAGCGCGT
>NC_051415.1:10376884-10377492 GCF_015228065.2 Penaeus monodon
CCCCCTTCCCACACTTACACCGACATCCACAAGGCTGTATTATAAATCAGCCACCGTGACCAAACTACCAGCGCCACATGCGTTTCCAACCACGTAAATAACAAAATCATGATCACGCTTTGTAGATGATTGATAAATATAAATACACAACTTCCATCAGACTTGCAAAACCGACGTCCCTTTGTAGCGAGCGGACTGGATGGTCGTTCCCGCTCGGTCTAGCATTACCGTATCGACAAGTTTATCACCAAAGTTCGGGACCATCCGAACGCCGAAGCGAAACTTGCACTTTGCGACCGTTTACAAGCTTATTAATCACACTTCCGCTGGTCTAGACTAACCACACTATCCAGTAGATATAAACATTGACTTGTTGAACAGGTGATTAAATATTTAAAGAAATATATTTCGTAGTTCATGTGAAAAATGGGTATGGATGCGCCACCCGCCAGGCATTTGTCTAGTTGCATTTGCCAGCTGTCTAGTAAACAGTTTCTCATTTCAAACGTGTTCTATTTGTCTTCGGATGTAACTCAATATTGCCCTATTTGTTCGCGTAAGCTAAAGAGACCTTTTTCAGTGCCTTTGAAATGTTATGGCCTGTGGCA
>NC_051415.1:10377735-10377827 GCF_015228065.2 Penaeus monodon
TACGGTACCACTGCAATGCGAAGGTCGTGCGTTTTTATCTTCAATCTGAGGTCTCAAATCACACAAATATTTTAATTACCATCATAATTTTT
>NC_051415.1:10378184-10378313 GCF_015228065.2 Penaeus monodon
TACGAAGAAAAATATGTTATTAGATTTTGCATAGAACTTGAATTTTCTTTCTTCGAAACTACTGTCACTATAGACGTTTCATACGAGTCTGCTTACTATCCTAATTATGTGTTAAAGCATATTACTGGC
>NC_051415.1:10378707-10378892 GCF_015228065.2 Penaeus monodon
CTGAGACATTTCATAATCTGTCTAATCACTCATCTCCCTTTCCTCCAGTGTCCTGCCAAGTCACGGATCACGGGCGCCTCAGCTGATTCGAGAGACAACGAACACCGAAGCAGTTTGCCATTTGGTGTCCTTTCCTCCATTGCTTTGCCGTCAGTGGTACTGTTTTTGTGCCACGTAAGGTGTGT
>NC_051415.1:10379188-10379296 GCF_015228065.2 Penaeus monodon
ACCCCCCCCGCCAAGCTTGTCTCCAGCGCGTCCCCGATATTGTGGCCACAGAGGGCGCCGCGCAGTGGAATAACGGCCGCAGACTGTGTGCTGTACGCGTGTCACAGC
>NC_051415.1:10379404-10379614 GCF_015228065.2 Penaeus monodon
ATAAGGTTTAAATTTGAGGCTCGGATGCGTGGGAACATGTTGTTCTTTTGATACGGCTCCTTTTGGGAAAATAGAGAAGCTAATGATAGTAAAAGGTTGTCAAATATAAAATGATTAGTTGCTGTGGGATTTTTATTTTGACACTGGGCTGTAAAGTGCTCTCTTCACAGTGAAGGAGGGGGAGGGGGAGGTATGTGTGTATGTGTGAGA
>NC_051415.1:10382131-10382529 GCF_015228065.2 Penaeus monodon
ATCCTAATCTCTATACCCTTTTCCTCTACATCTATCTATATCCCTATCTACATCCTATATCTAATCTTCCTCATCTCCTCTCTCGTCTCTATGCCTCTCTCCACTCCTCATCATTCTTCTCCCTCTTTATCCCTACTATATCTATACATATTTATCTCTGCTCTATCCATAGACCTACCTCTATCGCCATATCTATCATCTCTATCCATGTATATGCCTCATAATCCTCTATATAGATATATCTATCTACATCTATCCTCGAATCTATCTCCACATATCTCGCCCTATATCTCATCTATTATCTCTATCCTTATATATCCTCTATCTCTCGTCTCCCTCTATATCACTTACGCTCTCCTCCTCTCTCTCCTCGCTCACTCTCCCTCTCCTCTACCTCT
>NC_051415.1:10383729-10383918 GCF_015228065.2 Penaeus monodon
AAATCGAAAATTAATATGTTTTTTTCCTCCTTTTCTTCTCGTTTAAATGAACGTTGTAACATCAAGGGATAATCGACGGCGATGTTGCCACGTGATCATTGTATTATATATTATAGGTAACACCCGCGTTCCCTTCCGATCGATAATCCATAACATTGTGATGGGAAGGTGGACGATTTTAATGGTCAT
>NC_051415.1:10384337-10384595 GCF_015228065.2 Penaeus monodon
TCTATACATACCCACCCACAAACAACAGAAAGCAAAATGATAATCGAAGACCCTTACTTACCAACAAAAATCGAATTTCGAACAGTCGGACATATAAACGGCAATAAATGTTTTTTTTATTCATTATAATGCAACCTTTATCACTACTATTAGCGCCAGTTTTACCACAATGCATACGATCATCACCGTCATCTCCATTATTCTCTGTTCACATCTTTCATCACTTTCCTTCCCACCGTTAATGTTTACGACCTTGTC
>NC_051415.1:10384620-10385200 GCF_015228065.2 Penaeus monodon
TAGTTTTTACGTTCTTTAATGAAGTATTGTTGTACTTTTCACGCTAAAGTCTCCGGCACGTGTGGGAGAGAGGGAGAAGGTGAGGGAGGGAGGAAGAGAGGAGGGAGGATGGGATGGAGGGACGATGGAGGGAAGGGAAGGTAGGGAGAGAAGGAGGAGAAGAGGTGGGAGAGAGGAAAGGGAGGAGGGGGATATGGGGAGGGAAAGAGGAAGGAGAGACGGAGAGAGAAAGGGGAGGTGGGGAGGAAAGGAGGGGAGATGGGGGTAGAGAAGGAAGGGAGATAGGGGGAGAGAGAAAAATGAGAGGGAGAAAAGGAGGAATAGTAGAGAGAGAGGAAAGAGGGGGAGTGGGGGAGAGGGGAGGAGGTAAGAAGAAGGGAGGTCAAATAGAGAGAAGGTAAGAGAAAGAGGAAAAAGGAAGAGAGAAAGGGGAGATGTAGGAGGCAGAGAGAGGGGAATGAAGAAGGGGAGAAGGCAAGGGTATCAGAATAGGAGAGGGAAGAAGGGAAGATGATGATGAGATAAAGAAGATGAGAACGACAAAGGAATGAAGGAATAGAGGAGAATCAAGGTAGACTAG
>NC_051415.1:10385607-10385736 GCF_015228065.2 Penaeus monodon
CAACTCAGCGAGGATATGGTTGCGTGTGACTCCACGAGTGATTTAAAAACAGAGGATAGGGGGGCTGCTAATGGGGGGGAGGGGGGTTAATGGGATAAGGAAAGTATTAGGGATGAGTTATGTGGCTGA
>NC_051415.1:10385967-10386098 GCF_015228065.2 Penaeus monodon
TCACCCGGACACATTACGCCCGGGTAGAAGGGTTGTGCTAAAAGATTCGTTAATGATTTGGGGAATCCGTTCGCTACAGCTAATTCCGAAGTTCTCTCTCTTTTTTTTTTATTTTATCTAATCATACGTAA
>NC_051415.1:10386394-10386474 GCF_015228065.2 Penaeus monodon
TCCCCTCGTCACTCCCACTGCCTTCCACTCGACACACAGTAACACACCCAACCTCACTCCCCTTCTCCCTAAATATTTCA
>NC_051415.1:10386605-10386913 GCF_015228065.2 Penaeus monodon
ACCCTGCTCCTCCTTTTTGGATCACCCTATCGCCCCCTCGCTGCCTAAAAGCTCCAGCACTTGAAACGCCGCGTTAAACCATCATTA
Organism: Penaeus monodon; assembly: GCF_015228065.2. Lineage (NCBI taxonomy): Eukaryota > Metazoa > Arthropoda > Malacostraca > Decapoda > Penaeidae > Penaeus > Penaeus monodon. The sequence continues at coordinate 10,386,693 of NC_051415.1, forward strand.
AATTTTGACACTCCTCGACAGGCGCTGTGATTACTCCCTGTGTTGTAACTGTGAAAGCCTTTTGGTTGTAATGTACTACGACTGGGCGCGTCCGTTATTATATTTTGCTTCGGAGAATAAACTGTTTGTTGTGTTATTATGTTTTGCAACTGAGGATAATTGATGTTTAGTCTTTAAGGCTGTTTATGTTATTGCGGTTAATACTGGTTATCACTTGATTG
>NC_051415.1:10389330-10389620 GCF_015228065.2 Penaeus monodon
ACAAGCGATTACACAGATATTGCATTATCGCCTCCTTTTGGCTCCGTAACAACACTCCCAACTGTCACTCTGATACGTATTTAGATTTATTACGTGCGAGGTAAATGTCAGTGTTAATGCGTGTGGCAGAAGTGATATTGAGTATAACATAAAGATAATATTAACGTCATGAACAGTTACAGGATTATACAGTTTTTATTTCTCTTTTTCTCACATGCTATGTTGATGGTCTGTTTTTTGGGGGCGGGATTTGTCTCTTGACATGAACATTTTCGATCACTGTATGGGAT
>NC_051415.1:10390365-10390476 GCF_015228065.2 Penaeus monodon
CTACCCATTTACAATGATCGACATTTGCAAAAGTCTGGGGATGTTTCTAAGAATGTTTTTTAAAAATTCTTTTTTCTTATGCCCCCCCCCCTTCTTTCCCCATTTCCGTTC
>NC_051415.1:10391250-10391377 GCF_015228065.2 Penaeus monodon
CCCTCGTCGGCCACTGCAGCAACGAGGGGACAATAGCGGCGAGTACGCGAGGCTAATTTTCAGAGGGAATATTAGAGTTTCCCCTTTTAAGACGCACGACAAAGGAGGGGAAGAAAGATCGAGGTTT
>NC_051415.1:10391783-10391942 GCF_015228065.2 Penaeus monodon
TCTTACTCTCTATTTTACACTATCTTTCTCTATTTCTTTCACATTTTTGCCTGCTCCCTTTTCACTTTTTCTCTTCATTTTTCGCTTCGTTCTTCTGATTATCTCTATCTTCTCTGTCTCAATCTCTGCAAAAGACTTACCTGTTCATCTTGGAGATAT
>NC_051415.1:10392185-10392707 GCF_015228065.2 Penaeus monodon
ATCGCAGGCAACAAACATTTCCTTTCCATCACAAGAAAAAATAAATCGTACAAATTATAGGCGATATGACGAAAATTTGCCTTCCGGTTGAAAACAAATGAAAAACAAGTGAACAAATGAACAAGTGAGCAGATCAACAAGTGAACAAATCAAGAAATTTACAAATGAACAAGTGAACAAAACAAATGAAAAGGTAAATAAATCAAGTCAACAAATCAACAAATAAACACGTGAACAAATGAAGTGAACAAATGAACACACGAATAAACGAACACGTGTGAACAAATGAACACACGAATAAACGAACACGTGTGAACAAATGAACACGCGAATAAACGAACCCGTGTGAACAAATGAACACACGAATAAACGAACACGTGTGAACAAATGAAACGAACAAGGAAACAAGTCACCAAATAAGCAAATGAACACGTGAACAAATGAACAAGTGAAGGCCGCAGGCTCCCGCTGGACCTAATCTAGAATACAATGAAGGTAATAATGCCAGTCCTGTGAACTGAC
>NC_051415.1:10392739-10392804 GCF_015228065.2 Penaeus monodon
CCATCTTACTTTTCAGTGTTTGGGGGATGGAGGGGGGGAGGGGGACCTTCTCTTTCTTTCTCTTC
>NC_051415.1:10392938-10393027 GCF_015228065.2 Penaeus monodon
ATTAGACTGGAAGTGGAATTTAGGAGCCTCAGAGGATGCTTATTGTGTATCTTGTCTGTCTGTCTATCAATTTGACTTGCTTGACTTGA
>NC_051415.1:10393285-10393944 GCF_015228065.2 Penaeus monodon
CACATATCAACCAACTACAACATTTATTATTATCTTGATAAAATCCATTTTCAAGAGAGAAATTATTTAGAGAGCTACGCTTATGATTTACTGATTACAATAAACTAGTTATCTTGTAATATTTTCAGTAAGTTAAGACAACAAAATATTTATTTCTGCAAGATGTTCTAATATCTGTGCCATAGTTCTCAAGTCATATAATATATGCGTTACAATAAATTCGCTTTTATAATATGAAGAGCGTCCGTTAAAGGTTATAATAGGTCATTCTTGTAAGCCACAACTCATAGGTCACAATAACTTAACAATAAGCTTATATTTACAACTCGTAGTTCTCGTAGATGCTAAATGTACGATAGTTTCACCATATGGCATCGCTTCAGATTTGGAAGAGCACAAAATTATTTCAGTTAGGCCATCCCTTTCAGGAAAGTAGTGATGGCAATTAACTAATAATGGGGATGGCTTAGTTGAATGCAATTTTTACCCAGTCGTTAAGATAAGGCTGACGTGGCAGAAGTTTGCTGAATTAAAATGCATCGTCAATTGCAAGAGATTTAATCAATTTTCTTAAACGGCTGTGTGACTTTTTGTCTCTTTTCTTGCGTTTAGATTTTGTCTGTCTTTCGAACTCTTGATTCTGTTCTTTTTACTTTGCT
>NC_051415.1:10394108-10394455 GCF_015228065.2 Penaeus monodon
CATCTATTCGTCTGCTAATCTATCTGCCTATCTCCACCCCCTCTTTTTCTTTGCTGTCAGTCTGTCTCACTTCTCCTTGGGAATGATTAAGATATTCAGGCTTATATCTATATTTACATCTTGATTATAAAAACGTCTGCAAATTCTAAGGAATTTACTTTTTAAGTATAATGCATATAAACTTTCCCAAAACATTAATCTCATATTGTTCGTACAAAATGAAGCACTGTTTACATTACAAATAAATGCATTAAGATCAGTAATGTAATAAACTTTTAAGAATAGAAGAGAAAAAAAAATATTTGTAAAGTTTTGACAGTAATGTCGAATACTGATTCTACATCAAC
>NC_051415.1:10394943-10395064 GCF_015228065.2 Penaeus monodon
TGTTATGCTTATCACTGGGACTACAAGTATTATTAATAGTTCTACTTTTATAATAAGTTCATTCAAGTCTATAATAATTTCCATTGTTTTCAAAATTCTCAAAATTACCATTTTTCAATGT
>NC_051415.1:10396023-10396124 GCF_015228065.2 Penaeus monodon
GATTTGTGTCCATTCAGCTCCATTTTTTTTTTAAACATCCATTGTTTTTCTTCTAGAAAGAGACCATTCAGAAAGACCAGGAAATACTGGAATCACAAAGA
>NC_051415.1:10396169-10396263 GCF_015228065.2 Penaeus monodon
CCGTACCGTTGTTGAAAAAAGACGCAGGATTCAAAATCATTTTGAGGGGAATGGAGGGGAGGGAAAAGGGAAAAGGGGAAAGGTGAATTAAACG
>NC_051415.1:10397899-10397965 GCF_015228065.2 Penaeus monodon
AATCAGCGGCTGCCTGTTTTCAAAAGAGTCCGTAGAGCATTTTTCCCGCAGGTGTCAGTGGCGCCA
>NC_051415.1:10398348-10398544 GCF_015228065.2 Penaeus monodon
GCCCCTCCCACCCACAACATGGTAACCCGTTTTACTCATTTTCATAAGGCGTATTGATTAGACGGAAACAAAAGCGGATAGGATATAATAGGTCGTGATTACTGAACTGACTTCCTGCAGGAAACAAAAGACGGCGATCTTACAACACGTGGCTGAGGGGCCGCTGTGATTAAAGCTATAATTACCGACGGGGTGA
>NC_051415.1:10398608-10398729 GCF_015228065.2 Penaeus monodon
ATATAATATTCAACGGTGGGGTGGGGGGGGCATGTTGGGGGTTGGGGTACAGGGGTAGAGGAGGTGGCTGGATTAAAAGGTTTGTTTCCTCTAGGCGGTGAGGCGGTTCTTGAAGTGGATA
>NC_051415.1:10399037-10399146 GCF_015228065.2 Penaeus monodon
AGCCCTCGTTTCTAACCTCAGACAACACATTAGTCCCGCCCTCCCCCCCCCCTCCCGCGAACCCTCAGGCACCGCAGGGCTGTTTATCCAAGAGTCGAAGTGGCATTGC
>NC_051415.1:10400915-10401166 GCF_015228065.2 Penaeus monodon
AGAAGAGGGGAGCGAGAGCGAGAAGGAACAGAGCCCCGGGGGGCCCGAGAGGGGAGGGGAGAGGGAAATGGGGGAGGGAAGAGGGGAGAGCCCCCAGAGGAGGGGAACAGAGAGAAAACCCAAAGAGAGAGAGGGGACACAGAGGAGAGGGGCCCCCCCCCCAGAGAGGCCCCCGAGAAACCCCCCCTTTTTTTAGAGAAGGAAACCCCCCCCAAGAAGAGAAACCGAGAAGAGCCAAGAAAAGAGAGCCA
>NC_051415.1:10401465-10401602 GCF_015228065.2 Penaeus monodon
CCCAAAGGACAGAAAAGGAAGAAAAGGACAAAAGGAAGAGAGACAGTGACAGAGAGGGGACAGTGACAGAAAAGGAGGACAGTGACAGAGAGGGGAAGGACAGGACGGGAGAGAGAGACAGGGGACAGAGAGAAAAC
>NC_051415.1:10403079-10403172 GCF_015228065.2 Penaeus monodon
TTATGAATTCTTTTACATATATGCTTAAAACGTAACGTAAAATAAAGAACAAGAAAACGGAGCAAAGCGATAACACACAAATCCCCTTTAATG
>NC_051415.1:10403197-10404956 GCF_015228065.2 Penaeus monodon
TTTTAAAGCATAAGAGAAGAGACGAAAAAGATTACAAAGCTGCTCCCTTCCCCCTATCCCTTTCCCTCCTCTCTTTTTTTAAAGGAAAATCTCTTCGTGACATCAACTAGACGGCGGCCAAAATTAATCTGTCAACGCTATTGTTCCTCGCCACATTTTTAATCACGCACCTTGATGCGTTGCTCCGCTCCTGTGCTCCCCACTCAGCAAGCTCAGTGCTCCCGTAGTTCTAGAAATTTTGTTTTCTGTTTTCTAGTGGCTTTAAGTCTTTGGGTATAGGCAAAAAGTATCAACACGAGCAAAAATTTTTATTTTTAATCCCTGATTAAAAAAAAAAGTAAAAAATATATACGACTATCTGTTCGACTACATTTTGTTTTTAAGTTTTTTTTGTTCACTATTTATTAGTTATTAATTATTAGTTATTTATACACCCGTTTCCCGATACGAAATAAAACAATACCAGAATTTTGGGGCCCAAAAAAATAAATTCGAATTTTAAGCCTTTTTACAGAAAAACAACCCCAAAGGGACGAAAAACCCCCAAAGGGGGAATTTTTTTCCCTTAAAAATCTAGATCTGAAGGTCAATTATATTATTTATTGAAATGCCGTTCTTTGAATCTTAGAATGCGTGTAAGTGCTTTAGAGGGTGTTGTAACCCCCGCGTAGCCCACGTTAGTGCCTAATGCGAAAGCAGGATGAGATATGAAACAAACAACCCAAAAAGCACCCGGGGTGTTTTTCACAGGGGTTCCCTTTCAAACGAGCTGATTTGTTTTGTGATAAAATTTAAATGAATCCTTTGTTCTAGAAAAAAAAATTTTTTTGGGTCTTAATGCGGTTTTGAAAAACAAAAAAAAAAAATCTTTGAGAAAACCTTTATGATGATATTTAAAAATTTTAATTTTTACTACCACTACAAAAGCAAATTAAAAAAAAGCACAAATTATAGGAAACAACAATGCCAAAATTTTAATAACAGTGCTTTCGGAAGCCTTCCTAAAATTCCCCGTGAAAATTTGAGCTGCATCAAAATCTTCCAAGTACATTAGGTTTCGTGGCCAAGATTAATCCTATGCAGCCAGTGAAAAAAAAAGTTCTTTTTGAGGAGAACCCCCAAGTTTCCCCCATGGTTTTTAGGTCCTCAAAAAACTCCCAAAAAACATAATTACTGTTAGTTTAATGTAAGACAGCTTTTATCCTTGTTACTGGGAAACTTATGGCTGCCATACCCAAACAAAGGCAGTGTAAATCAGGGTTTTTCAGAATTTTAAAAGTAAGGCGACACGTCAAACCCAAAAAATGAAGAAAATTACAAGAAACCCCAAAGAGAACTTCTTAAGAGTATGAAATTCTTACTCAAAAAGCGCGTAGATTTTGTATTCTGATAAGTGACAGGAATATACAATAGAATATAAAATAAAAGATTTGTCAGTTAGCTTGTTCATGCCGTTATGGTTTTACTAAATGAGATATGCCATCAATATTGATCCACGAACATGAATAAAACCATTTTCGCTCACAGAGTACGCTTGGGATGCTGTTGCAATTTCAAGATCCGGTGTGCACAAATAGAAAACCTTAATCCTCTGCGATGTAAATGTAATGGAGCCTTTATTGCTCTCATTAACCGTCCTGATCAAGTTATAACAAGCCTATTCATATACCTTCAAGATCCCTTCCCCTTTTCAAATGACCACCACACCAGCAACAGGATCCACAAACTCGGTATTGCAGAGTGTTAATGTGAGAGAGCA
>NC_051415.1:10407332-10407812 GCF_015228065.2 Penaeus monodon
CCATGTGATCCGAAAAAAATATTCCATGCACATAACCATCAATAATTCAGGCTCCCTAAAAGCAGAAAAAGCTTTTTGACAATTACCATAAATAAATAATGGCCCATACATTTTTCCTTACTATTCATTTCTCACCAATATTTATCGCTCATGACGGTCACGTGACAAGTGCCGTACTGTACACTTCAGGCACAGAAGCAGCTGATAATGGAGTAGTCATATCTCTCGTGGTAAGAAAATGACACACGCATTCATATTTGTATACTGATTCTCTCTCCCCCCCTCTCTTTCCCTTTCCCTCTCCCTTTCCCTCTCCCTTTCCCTCTCCCGTTCCCTCTCCCGTTCCCTCTCCCGTTCCCTCTCCCCCCCTCTCTCCCATTCCTTCTCCCGTTCCCTCTCCCGTTCCCTCTCCCGTTCCCTCTCCCGTTCCCTCTCCCGTTCCCTCTCCCGTTCCCTCTCCCTTTCCCTCTCCCTTTCCCT
>NC_051415.1:10408831-10409004 GCF_015228065.2 Penaeus monodon
CAGTCGATTCTGAGAGACGAGATTTTTAAGGGGGTTCACGGGATTATCATTTAACTGTTAATGTGTCCACCGTTGGTCTGGCAAATCGGATAATCCGGCACAGTTCTGAAATTCAGGTTGTGGAAAATCAGTGGTGTATCAGTATATCAGTTATTACCTTTGTTAATTAATTT
>NC_051415.1:10409333-10409604 GCF_015228065.2 Penaeus monodon
AAGCACTGCAACTGTGCGATCAAATCACTGTCTTTTTTATCCATAAAAGATTCAAACATTCTGTGATTGTATGAAAAACACAGTCATTCACGCACAACGAAGTTAAATCTCGGAGGAAAAAATGAGCGAAGCACTTAGAACCAACACGCAAAAGTGCTAAAAGGAAAGAAAGGGGAAAAAAATAAAGAGTAACATGCATGTTCACAAAATAGCAGTAGTTTTCATACGCTCGATTAATATGCACCGTGGAATCTAGTACTTTTTTTACTTT
>NC_051415.1:10409877-10410657 GCF_015228065.2 Penaeus monodon
TCAAGAACAAGCATCCTTGATGAAGATAATGGCGACATTACAAAAAAAAAATGAAAGAAAGGGGAAAGAACTCAGAAAAGACAATCTAATGATACTGGAATTGGTGAAGACGAGACATTATGATATCTTCCTCATCTCTCTAAAGTCTAATCCTTCGTAGTTTCTTGTTATCTTTAAAAAAAAATAACGTTTTTCCTGACTGTTAATTAAAATATTCCCCTCCTTACCTTCATCTGTACACCAACCTCCCTAGTTCTTATTCCCTTCACCCTACCCCATCCTTTCCGCCGTCTCTTCTATCCTTCAGGCATCCATCCTTCCCCCTCCCATCCTCAACTATTATCCACTGCATCTAACATCTCCCCCTTTCCTCATTCCTCCATCCCTGCTCCCCTCCCTCCCCTCAAGTACACTTACACCCCCACTTTTCTTCTCTTTCCCCTCCCCTCACGCTCTCACACTTCAACAAACTTTCCCCTCCTTCTTTCGCCCCCTTCTCTCCCACCTCCCTCCCATACTACCAGTACCCGACCCCTCCCTTCTTCCAAGCATTCCCCTTACGTTCCCCTACCCATCCTCCTCTCTCACTCCCCAACCATACATTCACCCTTTTCTTCCCTCTTACCCTTTTCCAAACTTTCCCCTCCCTCTTCCTCCTCCTCCCTAACCTCCTCGTCCCTCTCTTCTCCCTACCTTCAACATCACATGCACACCCATACCCAACACATCCCTTCCCTTCCTCCCCCGCCCCCCCTTCCCTTTCCTCCCTCCCTCCTCCTC
>NC_051415.1:10410831-10410971 GCF_015228065.2 Penaeus monodon
GCGACTCCCTCTTCCCCGTATTCTGGCGATAACACGGCAATCAATCGGAGCAGAAAGGGGAGCCAACGGGTGAGACGGCCGCCCAGACACGCTCCCCGGACGCCCACAAAGAGCATCCGGGTGTTGGTGTCCGTGGGCGC
>NC_051415.1:10411002-10411080 GCF_015228065.2 Penaeus monodon
CTGGGGAAAGGAAGGGAAAGAGGAGGAAGGAAGAGGGGGGGGAGGTATGGGAAGGGGGGAGGTATGGGAAGTGGGGGG
>NC_051415.1:10411255-10411539 GCF_015228065.2 Penaeus monodon
CCCAGGACGCAAGACCAAAGCGAGAACGAAAGGAAGAAAGAGAAAAGAAAGCTAACTGCCTCGAACGGGGGATCGATGCACCGCCGGAAGGGCCTCCGACGCCGCCGCCGCGTGACCCGACCCGACCGTATCGACAATCTAGGTCATCTCGGGTCACACGGCAACGGCGGAGGAACCCAATCCGGAAGCAACCCGTTAGCATGACGCAACGGCACCGTCATCCGGCCGATCGACCGCCCCCGCGCACCCTCGCTTGGCGACGCACAAACAAGAGGGGCGCGGGC
>NC_051415.1:10411818-10412070 GCF_015228065.2 Penaeus monodon
ACATACACAACACATTAACCCTATTCTCAGAACCCACACCAAACACAGGCTCCCAAATATCACAACCACTTTAAATCGACCTATCTTTTCTTCTATCGCCTCAAAAATAACGCAATAACTCCCCTGAGGAATAACGACTAACCTCAGAAATCCACAAGTGAGAGTTAATGAGTAAGACCACATTACTCACGACGATGACTTGACACTCGATGATGAATGAGGTAAGATCTGCTCATTGACGAAGCATTATAG
>NC_051415.1:10412920-10413513 GCF_015228065.2 Penaeus monodon
TATCTAAATATCTCGAAACAGTTATATTCCACACCAAAACCCTCATAACATAACTTCACCCACATTTTTTTTCATAAAAAATATCCATCATAAACCCTTTATTCACCCACAAAGCTTTTTTTATATCAAATATCCCTCATAAACTTTTTTCCCCTACAACAAATTTTTTTTATATCAAATATCCCTCATAAACATTTTTCCCCACAACAAAGTTTTTTTTTTATCAAATATCCCTCATAACAGACCTTTTTCCCCACACAACAAAGGTTTATTTATATCAAATATCCCTCATAATAAACCTTTTTCCCCCACAATCTTTTCTTATATCAAATATCCCTCATAACAAACCTTTCTTCCCCCACAACAAGGCTTTTTTATATCAAATATCCCTCATAACAAACCTTTTTTTTCCCACAACATATCTTTTTCACAAGCCAACAGTATAACATAAAGTCACCCACAGTCGCCAGACCCATGAATTCCTAAACGTTTTTAAAGAGGTTATGGCAATGTGGACTGACTTTACATACACTGTTCTTGAAAGCGAACAAATTGCTTTGAGTGGCAAGTTCAGCTCGAAAATGCTTGTAGGT
>NC_051415.1:10413535-10413600 GCF_015228065.2 Penaeus monodon
GTGCTTGTTTGTAGAATATGGACGTGAATGAAGATGCCTTTGCTTGCCACAAGGGAGTGTGTGAA
>NC_051415.1:10414451-10414687 GCF_015228065.2 Penaeus monodon
CACGTTGGAGCAACTCATTTTCCAGGAACAAATGAACAAAGACGCTATTATTTCCCTCTAAGCTGCTCTTTGTGTATCAATAGTGTCTCCATTTAGTGATAGCTCTGCATAAAGGCTTAAATATACAGATTGTAACCTCGCGGCGAAGTTGTGTGATAATGTAGAATATTGTGCTTCCTGTTTAACCCGAACTATTGATATTGTGTGTTCACTTTCTCTCATTTTTTTCTCTCTTA
>NC_051415.1:10415155-10415220 GCF_015228065.2 Penaeus monodon
AATGGTGGCATTTCTGCAGTTATTTCTTCTAGAAAAAAAAGCCGACTAATCATAAGCGGATTGCG
>NC_051415.1:10416847-10417055 GCF_015228065.2 Penaeus monodon
CTAAGCCGGGATTGAAATGCTTTAATTACTAACAAATGTAGCGATGCCATGCAACGGTTTTCAAAGTGGACACGAAACCTGGCGAATTATACCGTAGACTTTCGGTCCGTGTCTCATGATCAGTGTTCAGAAATAGGATGTAATATATACGTAAATAAAAACTGTGTGGACAGAAAAGAAATAGGAGAAGGCGGAGAGGGAAAATCTC
>NC_051415.1:10417656-10417834 GCF_015228065.2 Penaeus monodon
GGGATCACGAAAAATGGCAATCACGGGCCGGACAATAAGCGATCGTGTCCCACTTCAGCCCTTTCCAGTATTTTAGCAACACGGACGCCGGTTCTCACGCGTCTCTGCAATGTGTGTGGGGGGAAGGGGGGGGGGTAGGGGGTCTCTGGGTTTGGAAAATGGGGGGAGGGGGGGAGGG
>NC_051415.1:10417987-10418166 GCF_015228065.2 Penaeus monodon
ACATAATTTTTCAATTTCTTTTCTCATGCGCAGCCTTTGCTATATTCATGCTCTAATGAATACCTTAGTCACAACAAAAAATAAGACTAACATTTTGATTTTCACATAATTTAGTCCATAACAAAATGTTATTGTGTCAAAATCTCTTAAGCTATACCACGGAAAGTAAAGGTTACGGC
>NC_051415.1:10418237-10418407 GCF_015228065.2 Penaeus monodon
TATAAGTTTTTTTTTATATATGTAACCTTACTGGTTGCTTGTTAATACATATACAAAATCTGATAATAAATTGATATGTATAAATAAAATACTAAATAGCAGATAAAAAAAAATTACCTTGCCTTTGACAGAATGAATGTATACACAAAATATCTGTATATGATTGACCT
>NC_051415.1:10418523-10418843 GCF_015228065.2 Penaeus monodon
AAAGACTCCTCCAACACTTACCTTCTCCTGCTGTAACGCCGCCTGCTTCAGGAACTGCGCTCTCTTCTTGTCCTTACACCGCTTGTTCTGGAACCAAACCCTCACCACGCGAGGAGACAGGCCCGTCATCTCCACCAGCTGCTCCTTCATGAGGGCGTCTGGGCGTGGGTTGGCGGCGTAGCAGGTTCTGGAGAGGAGGAAAAGAGGGGGGGTCGTGGGCAACCAAAGTGGCTACTGGTGGTATGGTTGTTAGCGTGGTTAGTTATGGGTGGTTTTATGCTGGCGAGGGTGGTTAGACATGGTGGGTGATCTGGTTGGTT
>NC_051415.1:10418958-10419117 GCF_015228065.2 Penaeus monodon
TATGCTGGTCGGTATGTTTTGTGGTTTTCGGTGATATTATTGTTGCTATGCTTATTTTTTGCGGTTGTTACTGTTGTGTTTGCTATTTCTGGTATTAACGTTTTAGTGGCTGTTGTTATGTTCTTTATTGGTGTATATTCTTTTATTTTTCATATTGTG
>NC_051415.1:10419153-10420998 GCF_015228065.2 Penaeus monodon
TGTATATTGTTTTATTTTCTTTATTCTTAATTGTTCTTGATGTTCTTATTGTTGGTAGCGTTACTGTTGATGGTGTTATGGCTGTTATTGATGACGGTGTTGTGTTTGTTGATGTTAATGTTATCAATAATATGGCTGTTGATGGTGTCATTCTGTTTAGTGGTTAATGACGGTGCTATAATGTTGTTTTAATTACTGCTTTTATTGTTTTTTTATTGCCATTAATAACCTAGTTTTTTGTTGATTTCTTTTTCTGTACTGTTTTTGTATTGGTTGTAATTCTTACTTTTTTCTGTTTGCTGTTCTACATATCTTTTTAACGGGAAAGAGAAGAGAAATGGATAGAGGAAAGATGAGAAAGAATATAGGCAAGGCAGGAAAATAGATAATTGTTAATTTACGTTCAACTGCCCGTTTTCCCTTTTTTATTATTTAATTGCTTGTCAATTTATCCTTTTATCAATTTCACTTTTTTTTCAAGCACCAGTATCGTTAACTTTAAACAAAGAAAATAGTGACACAGACTTGCTGGGAAAACTTAATTCAACAAAATAACGAAACGATGTAACCCAAGTTTACCTTCGCTGAATATTTACACCAAATGGAAACATGGATAACTCTTGGTTGATTAAAAAAAAAAATAACTATCCATATAAGTACTCACATGGATAACACATGGTTGATTTAAAAAATAGCTATCCATACAAAGGATAAGTCTCGGTTGATTAAAAAAAATAGCTATCCATATAAGTACACAAATGGATAAATACGGGTCGGTTTTAAAAACAACTATCCATTTAAATACAAACATGTTACAGCTAGACCGTGTATTGCTATTTGCATAATAAGGACCCAAGCTTAATGTTGCGATTGAGAAAGCCTCTAGAGAAATAGCTATAGACATTTCCACTTTGAACAAATGACGAAACAAATCAAAATAGCAATAAAGCAGTAGCGACAGAAAAAAAGAAAAGAAAAACGAAATATGAAGAAAAGGAAGAAAAAAAGTAAAAGAAGAATAGAGAAGAGAAGCAAAATAAGAAAGAAAAAGTAAAAAAAAGAATAAAGAAAAGAAGCAAAATAAGAAAAACAAGAAGAAAGAATACGCAAAAGAAATAAGAGACAAAACAAGACAAAAAAAAGGTCTAACCACCAAACATCGAACACGACATTAAAACAAAAGACACAAACTACCATTTAAGGAAATCTGATTCCCTTTGATAAAGTATAAGTACCCTTCATACTTAATACTTGACACAGAGTGATAAAAAACTGCCATCGAAAGGTAGTCATAATGGCTTCGAAACCTTTAGCCCGATTCAAAAATGCCTGTGTGGGTGAACGTGTATTTGGAGTCTATCTCGTTATCAAATTTTCCTTTCTTTATCGCCTTCTGTCTACGTATATATGTTTTATTTCCTTTTTTTTCTTTCTTTCTTTCTATCTATCTATATTTTTTCTTTTTTTTTCTATCTAACTATTTATATATATTTTTTTTTTTTTTTTTCGCTGTCTGTCCCTCTCGTTTCTTTTCATTAGACAAGTTATTTATTTCTTCCTTCTCATGTTTTTTCTTTCTCCTTTTCCCTACCTCTTCTTGTCTCTTTTGCTACTGTCTCCTACTTTCTTCATTCCCTCTTCTCTTCCTTTTTATCTATCAATTTCTAATTATTTTTCTTCTGCTCCTCCATAAGTTTTACTTTTTTCTTCTCATCCTTTCTTCTAATCATGAATCTTATCATTAACCGCTAATATCATATTTAATTGTTATTCGTATACAATTACTGATGATAAAAACGATGGCAAGACGAGCATAATATGAGGTTTAATGATTTACTATTGATA
>NC_051415.1:10421401-10422254 GCF_015228065.2 Penaeus monodon
GAAGATCTTTTTTCCATTCCGCATAATAACTATAGCAGATTGCACACGACTGATTTTATACTTATCACAAACATTACCATTCTGTTTCATTATTTTCACCATATTACATCACATTTTTTCTTTTTCACTATCATTCAACTTGCACAGTAGCCATATGCACCTTCCTTGGCATAAGATATCCCGTATTTTCTCAATTATTACATTACATCCTATAACTGATTTTTTAAAGATTATCTCCATCTTCGACTAGCATTGTTTTGAACACCGTCCCCTCACTTTAAACAGCATCCTCACCATTATCTTAAACAGCAACTTCACCATTATCTTAAACACTATCCCTAACCTCATCTTAAACATCCCCCTCACCATTATGTTAAAAAAAAATTCCGCCAAATTATCCTAAACATCCTCCGCTTCATCTTAAAGAGTAACTCCAGCTTCATTTTAAACAGAATCCTCACCTTTATCTTAACAAAATGACACCTTCCCCAGCATCATTACATCCACACTCCCCTGCATTATCTTAAAAATTATTCCCAGCATTATTTTAAACATTATCCCTAGCTTTATCTAAAACACCATACCCAGCATTATCTTAAAACACCATCTCCATCATCGAGCCTATCTACACCACCATTCTCCACCCTCTCCAACAGCGTTTTGGCCCCGCTCCCCAACACACGAGACGGATCTGAACCACAGGACGTAAACAAGGTCTCGATTCCATTACGCCTACCTCAGCGTATGTAGCTGTTTCTCTGTCAACACCGTTCGAATCCTGGTTGGCTTTCCTTCGCTCTTGTGGACTCTTCCTGAAGTGTCGCGTCTCCCTAAGCCCAAGGAAACGGTGCTG
>NC_051415.1:10422380-10422877 GCF_015228065.2 Penaeus monodon
GGCCGGGCTGCCCCCTGGCCGCTGGCGAGCTCAGGTTCCTCTATGGAAGAAAAGGGTTGTGGGTTAGTTATCTGGGTGTGTAAATACATAACAAAACAGATAAAAACGCACACGCACACGCGCGCGTACACCAAAATCCGAATTTCCTACATCTCGTCAGAACTACCCCTTTTCCACGAACGCACCGGATTCGAGTAAAAACCTCGAACACACGAAGCACCGAAGCATAATCGGAGATCGTGTGACACTTTCGCGTGTTCGAATCCCCGGTCAGCAGCTCGAACTAATTGATTCCAGGTGCGCCGTCCACAGGTGAAGTATCGTAAAATGTCGGCTTCTTGGACACAACTATGTATGCAAATGTCGCTAATTACGGTGAGTGATTAGGATTTAATGATCTGTTGATGCAGTGGATTAAGGAGAGAGGGATTGGAAGCGCGGCACAGAGGGATAATTATTCAATTTTTCTCCATGTGGTCCTCGTTATCCTGTCCAGG
>NC_051415.1:10423130-10423498 GCF_015228065.2 Penaeus monodon
CCATTAGCCATGACACTTCTGCCCAAGATATAAACACTCTAACTACAACCGAGGAATTCGTCATCTCATAAATATATCAGAGAATCGTTTATCAACACGTATGTCACCAAAACACAACATCATACAGCACTTACGCCTCACATGCAGGCTGTAAATTTATCCCGAGTTTGATCCGGCGTCCCTTTAACTCGGTAAATATGTAATGACGAGCTAAATGACTGTTTAACGCGGTCGGTCGATACTTATTTACCGATCGGAACATCGGCGCGAATCACTTCACTTTCGGCCCGGACACCTGTCAGGGAACCAGTGTTTTGTAACGTTTCTTTTGCTCTGATCGTCGGGGTTAATGACGTATTTAGATAGGC
>NC_051415.1:10424033-10424315 GCF_015228065.2 Penaeus monodon
CCCATCACAAAGGCGCAGGCAAACGTGTTTAAAAGGCAAACAAAAATAATGATCTCAGAACCCGCAATCACTCTCCCATTCTATCGATCCCCTTCCTCTGGGCTCTTTGACTCGTCTGACATGCGAAGTAGCGTGAGCGTGGTCGGCCTCAAACACGTGTAAGTCTCTCGTTCTGTAACCATTACAACTTCACAGGTGTTCTCTTCTCGGCGCAAGTGATACACTCGTTGCATTGCATGAGACAACAATATCTTCATCGTCTGAGTGTTTTGACTGGTGCGC
>NC_051415.1:10424342-10424439 GCF_015228065.2 Penaeus monodon
AGTACTGTTTCGTTTTTCTTTTCTTATATATAGACTTGATGGGAATGTTGTAGATGGATTGGTATACTTTTGTTCTCTGAGCTAGATAGCCTGGTGA
>NC_051415.1:10424822-10425099 GCF_015228065.2 Penaeus monodon
TCTGTTAGCATCTCACGCCAAATGAACATAAACACCAAAACACTTAAGAGGAAAGAAAGAACACTGTACACAATGATAGGTTTCAACTGATCAATTACTCCAGTTATGTTGCATTTCTTGCAGAACTATCGAGTAAATGGAAAACAAACAAGTCAAGTCTTTCCCTGTGCTATGCTATATTTCAACTTCATTTTAGTTCGCCGTTTTATGTCGAAAGCTACGTCTGGCTGTTACATGAAAAGGAAAAACACTGGAGAAAATGATTTCTTTGATCAAC
>NC_051415.1:10425567-10425635 GCF_015228065.2 Penaeus monodon
AACAGAATGAGAGAGTGAGAAAGGGTTTTAAGAAATACTAACACAATAGAAAGAAAGACAACGTATAT
>NC_051415.1:10425704-10426006 GCF_015228065.2 Penaeus monodon
AGCCCGCGCCGATAATTCACGACAATCGGTAAATACAGCGTACAGTATATATGATCTTTTTAATGGAAGGAGGTGAGTCTCATGAAAAGTTGATCGTTAGATGGTGTTCAATCGGGGCAGTGAAAACGGAGGATTTAAGTGCTTCATTTTTTTTCATTCTGTATCACGAAACGTGTAATTGTGTTAATGGTGGGTGGGCTGTGTTTAGGAAGATCAGTGCACATATGCGCACACGCACGCACACAGGTACTCTGCACGCACAAGATCCGGTGTTTTTGGTCTGTTAGTCGGCGTTATATCTC
>NC_051415.1:10426095-10426185 GCF_015228065.2 Penaeus monodon
ATACATACATACGTATATGTATTCATATTCATTGTTCCTATCAGTAAATGTGAAAATGTGGATGTTTATGCCTATATTACATACTGTGTG
>NC_051415.1:10426244-10426713 GCF_015228065.2 Penaeus monodon
TTACTGATAGGAACAATTAAATATATAGATGGCGACATAAGCAGACATAAATAACTAAATAGGATATATTTCAAATCTTTAACCAATGGACGACCATACAAAATCCAACTGCTACATCCTTCTATATATACCCATCTATCAGTCCACTCATTATCGATGAGTCCAATACATCTATCCATTCTCCTATCTATCGATCAATCACTTCACTCAATTTCCGGTTCTCGATCCTCTCTTTAGCAGTTGATGAAATTTGCACCATCTATTTGAAGTTGCAATTAGCAGGTGTCATAAATCTCCATTATGGGCGTGATTTGCTGATCACGCCCGCGATTCATTATCCTCCCCCGAATCAGGGCTTGATTAACGCGCTTTTTACAGGTAATTACACACCTGGTCGTCATTTACTCTTATCGCATGATTAAAAGGAATGATTTACGGTTGATATGAAAACGTGTGATAGTAAGTGATT
>NC_051415.1:10427160-10427393 GCF_015228065.2 Penaeus monodon
ATATGAGTACTCCATCATTCTCTATATCTTATCCCTGAATCTTCTCGCACTTTCATTTCTCCAATTCCTTATCATGAATTTATTGGCAGTCATGGAGTAGCCTCATGCGCTCCGGTGCTTCCCATGGGCATATGGATCACATACCACATAATCGATAGTCTGTTCAAACTTCGTAGCGTCCAAATACACGCAAAGATAGATTAACGTTTCGGCGAAATCCAAAATAAACTGTC
>NC_051415.1:10427447-10427626 GCF_015228065.2 Penaeus monodon
AGTTTCATCGAGAAAATGGCGAGCCATTTTGAGTATTTTTTTCATGCAGGCTTGTGCATTGTGTCACTCTGTTAAGGCATACTATCGAATTTTTCAATTCGGTTCGGATTCCAGTCACATTCCGGTTCATTCCTCTTTTGAAAAGAAAGGGACGAGTGAGCGTCGTTGTTAGTTTCTGT
>NC_051415.1:10427834-10428005 GCF_015228065.2 Penaeus monodon
TGAAGCCACAGATTCCATCAAGCCGGTAAACATTGAAAGACAGAAGACCTTTGATAGCGACTCAAAAATCGAATAAACTTACCCTATACAATTTTCAATAAAAAACATTAGTCTCGCAGAGAGATCAAACTGAACATATGTGAATCTTAAAAGGGTTTTCCAACATTAGGT
>NC_051415.1:10428040-10428287 GCF_015228065.2 Penaeus monodon
TTGGGCCCGAGGGGAAAAAATGGAGAGAAAAAACACACACACACAAAAGATAGATAAGAGATATCTATCATTCTTCGGGAATGTCTCGCTACGCTTAACCATCCGGAAATACAAATATGATTCCATTTGCGTTCAGAACTCTTCGTCGAGAAATCAATATTTATTCAATTACTGGAGCTAATGTTATCGCTCGCTTTGGACACGCTGTCTGGCCTCTCTCGTCTTGCCTCTTCTCTTCTGCTCGAAA
>NC_051415.1:10428905-10429061 GCF_015228065.2 Penaeus monodon
ATGTCACATCTTTCTTTTGTGTTTGACGTTTTGTGTCTAACATTCTTTTAGTGTGAGGATTGCAAAGGGGGGGGGTCGCCGGTAGTGGGCAGGGTGGGTGAAGGAGAATATGGGGTGATGTGAGGATAATGTGATGCGGTAATACAAATAGTTCAT
>NC_051415.1:10430216-10430567 GCF_015228065.2 Penaeus monodon
ACCAAAAAATCTTTTAAAAAAACGAAAAAAACAAGAGAGGAAGCAAGGAAGAAGAGAGGAAAACGGGAGAAAAATAAGCACACAAAAAATATATCCCGGGAGGACTACACTTCTGCCTCGTGGACTTGATAATCGGATCTAAAACAGAGGGTGACAGCTCCAAGGGAGGGGGGCAGGGGAATGGCAGGGTGGCAGAACAGGGTGTAGGGAAAAGAAGGGTGTGCCAGAAGGGGCGCTGGGGGGATAGAGGGGAAAGGGGGGAGGTGAGGGGAGGCATGTAGGGATGGAGGTGTGGATAGGGAGGAGGGTGGGGTTGGGGGGTTGGGGGTGGAAGGGGCTGGCCAAACGACT
>NC_051415.1:10431005-10431135 GCF_015228065.2 Penaeus monodon
ACGGCAGATGGGGCTGCTCCTAACCTGATTATGTTAACGTAATTATTGCTAAATGGCCTTCGCCGGCACTCGCAGAAACGGTTTATTTGTATATGGATATGGATCACCGTCTCGCCACGAGAGATGGAGA
>NC_051415.1:10431165-10431243 GCF_015228065.2 Penaeus monodon
CTCGGCCACTGCGCGCGGGTCAGACGCACTGGGTATGGGGATAAGGTGTGTGATGTAATGCACATGTAAGAAATTTTT
>NC_051415.1:10431582-10431788 GCF_015228065.2 Penaeus monodon
TTGAGGATGCTGTGTTGGATGTAATGGAATATGGATTCGGATCTACATGTACACCAGATTAAGATTATTCAGCCCACGCGCACACGGGCACACGGCGCACAGTATAAGGGGAAAAATATAAGGTGGAAGACGAGGATCCAGTAGCCTTCAGGCATGTAACCTAACCCACTCGACTCTCCTTATGCTCACATGATCCTCTTTTGTTT
>NC_051415.1:10432142-10432346 GCF_015228065.2 Penaeus monodon
CATCTATAAGCCCCTGGCCCCCTGGTGTCCGGACTGACAACTATCTGTGATGAAGGCGATTATCCTGCCCTCTGGCGATCGAGATGTGTTTATGTGGAATCACACTCTCCTTTTGTTGGCAGACGGCGAATCAGGTGTTTATGAATGGGGAGACGATGATAAGATCGGACGCGGAAATGTGAGTAATACGGGGGTTGAAATCCG
>NC_051415.1:10433211-10433373 GCF_015228065.2 Penaeus monodon
CAAACAAAGAAACAAAATCAATCAATCACAAAATAATGACACAGTGAGTAATGAAAATTAACTTGAAGCTGTTTTAACCCTTCAAGGGGGAGGAAGAAAAGGGGGAAGGAAGAGAAGGGAGGGAGAGGGAGTGTAAAGAGAAGAGGGCGTGGGAGGCAGAAA
>NC_051415.1:10433451-10433700 GCF_015228065.2 Penaeus monodon
AAGTAGGGGGGTAATCCAGCGAAGGGGGGATATGAGGGGAGCAGAAAGGAGGGGGGAGGGGTGATAAAGGCAAGAGGGGAAGAGGGGGAGAGGGACAGGGCTCACGGAGGGGAGAGAGAGGGTTGTCTATATCCCGTGTTATCGTCTTATCAATTAAGTGATTGGTCAGGCGTGTTCGTGCACGTGGCTGCTAGATTACTGGACTCTCTGCCCGCCACACCCTTTTTATGTGGCTCTTATGCATATGCA
>NC_051415.1:10433730-10434055 GCF_015228065.2 Penaeus monodon
TACGCACACGCACGTGGATGTGTGTGTGCCGTGTTTTCGCCCGTGATCGCCAGTGAGTACGTGATCAGTGTTGTTGATTTTAGCATTTCTTGTGTATTATTGGGTTATCTTACTCGCTGTATGTTGATTTAGTGATTAGTGTGAATATTGCTTTGTTGAATATTGTTTCTGATTGGTAATTTTCACGCCTACACGCCTGCTAATACACACAGACACACGTATAAAACATGGATATATGCTAAGTATAAGATGTAAACTTAATACATGTAGGACATATTCCTTGTTTTTTTTCGGTAGCTGATTCAGTAGACAATATAGCCCCATC
>NC_051415.1:10434138-10434245 GCF_015228065.2 Penaeus monodon
GTATCTATCTATCCACCAATCTGTAGCTGTATCTCCCCTACTCCCACCCTCAACTGAAGTACAAAAGTTCTCTCTATAACCCCCTCCAGCCCCCCTCTCACCTTATC
>NC_051415.1:10434337-10434460 GCF_015228065.2 Penaeus monodon
GTCTGTCTGAGTGTGTGAGTGTGTCTATATATCTATATAACTGTCTGTCCACCAATCCGCTCTCTTTTTCTCCCACCCCCAATTTCTTCCTCTACCAAATCACAAAAGATCTCTTTATAAACC
>NC_051415.1:10434694-10435160 GCF_015228065.2 Penaeus monodon
ACCCCCACTCAAACTACCCACCCAGTAGTTGCTCCGCATTCGCCCCGGGGTCGAGTACACCGAATCCTGCCCTAATCGTTGAATTTATTAGTCAAATGCTTATTTACGCGTCGCATTCACGGTCGAGCGGCGGGCAACGTACAAATTATCTGCGGGAGACGACCTTCCCTTCTGGCCGAGAGCTTGATGGCGATTTTTGTCAGGCAACCGTGAGCGAAATATTGGCGGATTGTTAGCGATTCATTAGCGAGTTGTTAGCGATTTATTGGCGAATTATTACCGGTTTATTAGTGAGTTTTTAGTAGGCGGTTAGGGAGTTATCAGCGAATCGTTAGCGGATTGTTTATTGTTAATACAATATTGCTTTTTGCGTTTTCGATGTATGCTCTCTGAAGGTCTGGGAAATTTTATGTTTTGAGTATAATGATGCTTTTGGAAGGTTACTTCGGTGGTAATTTTCAGAGAT
>NC_051415.1:10435188-10435279 GCF_015228065.2 Penaeus monodon
GTCTGTTCTTTACCTTGCTGGACTCTTTTGTTTTCGTTTCTGGGCCACGTTTATTATTCGTCTATCAAAATATATTCCATTTCCTATTCAT
>NC_051415.1:10435326-10435555 GCF_015228065.2 Penaeus monodon
CCTACAAAGCAATGAGCCAGGTGTCAGTGCATAAGAGCGATCATAAATCGATATATAATGAGAGGATTGTGATTTTTGAATCCGTTAATGCAGAAACGCATAATGATAGAACCAAATTATATGTATATGTGTCATCAACGTCATCGCAACAGCATGTATCATTCCAATGGTGTATCCTGGTGGGGGAAGCCACCAAGAAGCCCACTTACCATGGCCTTGGTTACAGCAG
>NC_051415.1:10436053-10436284 GCF_015228065.2 Penaeus monodon
CATGGGAAAAAGAAGAGGAAAGGTAGAAGAGCAGCACATAAAGAGATAGAGAGAGCAATAAAGAGATTAACCAACAGAGAAAAATGACAGTGCCGAAACAAAACATCTCCCCTTCATTTTTTAGAAAGGATGAAAAGTTAACCGAATGTTATCTGTTTGCTTTAACATTGTTCTCAGATGACAAGGCAAAAGGTGACAGAACTTTGTTAACTTTCTGCATCGTAAATAAAC
>NC_051415.1:10436329-10436526 GCF_015228065.2 Penaeus monodon
AACAAGTCGAAGGAAGCTGCTGCTCTCTCTCTCTTTCAACCTACGCCACTTTGGTCAATTGCATGTTTGTGTAGTTGCAAGTTTAGAACGGAAGCGGAGAGATTTTGGCGATGGGCGTTTGTTTGAGGTTTCCAGCCTTTGATACGCGAAGCTCAGACAATCAGGGCGACATGTCGTCTTGGTTTTCAAGTTTCAAC
>NC_051415.1:10437054-10437378 GCF_015228065.2 Penaeus monodon
CTTAAACTAAATATGATAGTTACACATTACTCTCTCGTACAGAAACGGCACCATGAATTTACGTATGCAAGAAAAACAAACACGTAGATAGAAATACAAATCATAATAATTCCAATACATATATAATTTTGTGTTACGATTATTCATGATGGCAAGGGGTGAGAATTAATAATTACACAAGCGAAGATCTGTCGTTAACGCTCTGATGATCATATCCTTATCAGAATTACATAAATCATTAATCGTATACCTTGCCTTGTGAAATTGTTTATTCATATGTTTCTTCAGCAAAAGGGTACGTACTTCACACACACGCGCGCACAG
>NC_051415.1:10438314-10438855 GCF_015228065.2 Penaeus monodon
CCAGCTACTTCAACTAACACTCCACCTACTACAACTACTATCGTCACGCCTCCTCCTACTAAAAACTACAACAGAAATACAACTGCTATTAGCACTCCCCCCCCCTCCTCCTACTAAAAACTACAACACCAATACAACTACTATTAGTACTCCCCCTATTAGCACTCCACCCCCCCTCCTCCTACTAAAAACTACAACACCAATACAACTACTATTAGTACTCCACCTATTAGCACTCCCCCCCCCCCTCCTCCTACTAAAAACTACAACACCAATACAACTACTGTTAGTACTCCCCCTATTAGCACTCCCCCCCCCTCCTCCTACTAAAAACTACAACACCAATACAACTACTATTAGTACTCCCCCTATTAGCACTCCACCCCCCCTCCTCCTACTAAAAACTACAACACCAATACAACTACTATTAGTACTCCACCTATTAGCACTGCCCCCCCTCCTCCTACTAAAAACTACAACACCAATACAACTACAATTAGTACCCCCCCTATTAGCACTCCCCCCTCCTCCTACTACTAGA
>NC_051415.1:10438904-10439092 GCF_015228065.2 Penaeus monodon
CCCACACGACTCACCCGCCAACTGCACCGGACACGTGGGATCCGTGTTGTGGTTGTCGTCCGTCATTTCGTGGTCTCGTGTCTCCTCCTTGATGGCGTCGAAGTCGTAGCGGCAGAAGAGGCCGTCTTCTCTGAGGGCGAACTCGTCTCCGGGCAACAGCTGTTTTCCGCAACACCTGCATCTGCGTG
>NC_051415.1:10439115-10439601 GCF_015228065.2 Penaeus monodon
GGGGGGGGGGGGTTGGATGGGGTAGGGGGGTTGGGGGGGTTTGGTGGGGCAGGGGGTTGGGGGGATTGGGGAGGGTGGAGAGGGTAGAGGGGGGGGGAGGGGGAGTGGAAAGAAGGATAAGGGTGGGAAAGGATGGGGTGGAAGGGAAGGGGTGGAAGGGTGGGAGGGGTAGGGTGGAAGGGGTAGGGTGTAGAGGTGGAGGGGTAGGGTGGAAGGGTGGAGGATAGGGGAGGTGAAGGAGGGGGAGGAAGGATGAGGAGTTGGGTGAAGATGGAAGATGAGGAAAAGTGGAGAGGAGACGAAGAAGGATGAGGGGATGAGGAAGGTGAGGGTAAAGGAGAGACGGGAGAAGGGTTGGGCAAGGGAAATGAAGGGATGAAGGGTGGAAGGGGTTAGGAGGGGTGGATAATGAAGGGGACGAAAGATATAGAAGGGAGAGGAAAGGATGAGAGGGGAGTGACCAGGGCGTTTGCAGTAGATGAAGTT
>NC_051415.1:10439717-10439799 GCF_015228065.2 Penaeus monodon
AATATATGATTTATACTTGAGTATATTATCTATAAATAACTGTGTCATAAGTAGATATACCTCATCTTATTCCTACAACAGC
>NC_051415.1:10439986-10440205 GCF_015228065.2 Penaeus monodon
ACACACCCTAAACACAACAGAAAGTAGATCGTAATCGGCCAACTTACCTAAAACAATCCAGATGGAATATTTTCGATCTCGCTCGCATTACCATGTCCGTTCTCGTGAACACACTCCCGCACTTATCACATTTTGCACCAAATAATCTGCAAACAAGAACAGAGAACATGATGAAGCAATGTGTCTCGCAGCAAGAAGTGGAAAAGGGATTTTTTTTTT
>NC_051415.1:10440558-10440682 GCF_015228065.2 Penaeus monodon
ACACTCGTTACTGTTATCCTTATCGACACACTGAGCAAAACTATGGAAATAGTGATATTGTAGATTAAATCGCACGCCACATACACATATACAGACAGGGCTCACATACTTGCTGAAGATAGCC
>NC_051415.1:10441533-10441715 GCF_015228065.2 Penaeus monodon
CCCAGACAAACACGCACCTACAAATAACCCTCTTGTCGCATCCACATAAAAAAAACATACACAGACATACATATAGTGTAATAGTCAAAAACACACTCCTTTATACATAAAAAGTACACACATATATAACCCTTCCTCTCGCACTTATATACATAACCTTTCTCTCTAAAACTAAAGCTAAA
>NC_051415.1:10441784-10441863 GCF_015228065.2 Penaeus monodon
TTACCTTCCTTTTTCCCCCCAACATCCACACAACATTACCCTCCCACCTCCCTCCTCCCCTAACATCCACACCAAAATT
>NC_051415.1:10441955-10442101 GCF_015228065.2 Penaeus monodon
TTAAAAAGTCAGCAACTGAAACAAAACAAGTAAAAACACACAGCTTTCCCCGTTGACAGTGAACAGTGAAATAACGCAAAATATTTACCCTTCTCTTCCCCTAAATGATTAAAAAAGTCACCCTTTTATTTTGTTATTATCATGCA
>NC_051415.1:10442902-10443273 GCF_015228065.2 Penaeus monodon
CGCGGTGCAGTGACAGCGTGCGCGAGTTCGAATCTACTCGCGAGGGAGTTGGCGATGTAAAATCATATCATATATATAAATGCGTGCGTGCATACTAGCGCGAGCATATAGAAAAGGAACATCAAAAAACGGAGCAGCCCGAAGATAGATATCGTCCCACCGCAATTGCAAACACCCAAAAAACTCTCGTATAAGAACGGCAGTCATGTGCGTGTGTGTGTGTACACATGTGCGTGATCTGTGCATGATCGTATTCACACGACACAGAGCACGTGGGTTTAATTCAGATCCTGTAACCCCGACATAGCGAACCGAAGGAATAATGATAAAAAAAAAAAAAAAATTTAGTCAGTGATGTTGAGATGGGCGAT
>NC_051415.1:10443324-10443453 GCF_015228065.2 Penaeus monodon
TAAAGGAAAGGGGGTATTGGTAAAAAAAAACACTACTGATGACGTGAGTTTGGCGGATTACGTGTAATATTTGGAATTATTTAGCCTAACGTTGTGTAATCAAAATGTGATAAAACTGAAGTAGAAACG
>NC_051415.1:10443624-10443809 GCF_015228065.2 Penaeus monodon
GCCATGATTCGTGTGAAAGAGAGTAAAAGAAAGAATGAGAGCAAAAGAAAGAAAAAGGAAAAAGTGAGACGTGAACTTACTCTATTATTACGGACTTTTGACAAGTTTTTCTTATTGAGTTATATTTATTGCTATTGCAAGAACGCATGATTTTTTGTTGCAGGTTTTGTTTTAATCTTTTTTTT
>NC_051415.1:10444390-10444473 GCF_015228065.2 Penaeus monodon
CATAAAGGAGCTGGTAATATTGTCGTTCCCTACATAAAATATAACACAACTTCCATCAACATCCCAATCAAAACCATGAAACG
>NC_051415.1:10444515-10444834 GCF_015228065.2 Penaeus monodon
CAGAGATTGAGACGTGTCCTTACTCTACTACAGCAATAAAAATAACAAAAAAACGAACGTAAATCCCCCATCAAAACAGCGGGACCCCAATCAGCAATATATCCCAGCCCTCTTAACCTACACGCAACTGTAATGAGTTCCCCGTAATGAGCGTTTCCCATGGCTGCCAGTGACCCCCGGATCAACACGAGGTCACTCCGGCCCATTCACACACCTGCGGGGTCCCTGGCTGGCGTGACGACCAATCGCCGCCCTCGGCTCAGGCACCGCGCGTGACGTCATGAGCACGTGGCCAGAGGTCAGTGCAGGTCATGGGAGC
>NC_051415.1:10445484-10445888 GCF_015228065.2 Penaeus monodon
ATAAGCAATTTCGCATGAATAGTAATGAAAATAATAAGGACAGAGTAAAGAACGGAATGCCTCTAAAAACAAGAGCTTATTGAATTCACCTTGCAAAAAAAACAGCATAAGAACAAACAAAGAATTGCAGTAATTTCCCAAATTCCCTTTCAACATTGCACCGGTTCCACGACTTGTCCAAGAATGTATGAATTGCAAGAATGGACGTCATAAAAAATATAATTGCAACAACGAACGATTGACGTGTTGCCTTAAAGTTTGCAATTGAGATGATAATGCCTGATTCACTATCAAGAAAGGTTGAATCAACAGGAATTTTTTTTTCTACATTATCTTTTCTATTGTCCAGATTTTGGATAATTGTTATTGATAATGCAGGGAAATGGCATACAGAAAGACTTGAT
>NC_051415.1:10446807-10447048 GCF_015228065.2 Penaeus monodon
CCTTTTTTGGGCTCAATAAATAATGCAACCTCACTATCGAGGCATGCGGGATCAGCTCATGTCCACTCGCCGGGGTTACCGTTGGTATCACTGCCTCGGTAATGGACTCTTGCTGGGTGCGCGGGGGAGGGGGTAAGGGGAGGGGGGGTGAGGCTGAAGGGGGAGAGGGTGACGCTGAAGGGGAGAGAGGAAAGGGGAGGGGAATGAGACTGAAGGGTAAGTGGGGAAGGGAGAGGGGTGA
>NC_051415.1:10447786-10447857 GCF_015228065.2 Penaeus monodon
TGATCTGACTGATCCAGGATATAAGGAAGGTGGTTATTAATACAAGGTTCTATGGTCAGATATGTGTACGA
>NC_051415.1:10448027-10448099 GCF_015228065.2 Penaeus monodon
ATATGTTGTGTGATTTTGATGATTAGTGATGTTATAGTTATTGTAGTTGATTGTATGTGATTATGTGTGTGT
>NC_051415.1:10448402-10448592 GCF_015228065.2 Penaeus monodon
ATAACAGGAAATCAAACAGAGAAAGTGCACGTAGAACCCTAAAAAAAAAGAGAGAGAGAGAAATCATAAAAATCCGGCATTCCACTCGCCCGAAAATGAAAGGCTGCTTAAATATTGATACAGAGGAAGCATATTATTACTCTTCGGCTAAAAGCAAAATGACACAGCTTACCCCCGGCGTCCATCGGGC
>NC_051415.1:10448873-10449133 GCF_015228065.2 Penaeus monodon
AATTTTCTCATTTACCGCAAAGTAGAAATCTCTCATTCACCCCAGAATGTGAATGACCTGCCATGAGTGCATGAGTAAGTAGGTGTTTTCTATGAGGTAGCACTTACTCAGTTTTTTTATTTATGAGTAATGGGATCACTTACTCACCCAACTGCTCGTTTGCGCAGATAATGCATTGCATGCTGATGATGCACTCTAATGTATTCTGCGTTCGTTCGTGTTTCTTCCTATCATTTTTTTCCCATCGTGCTGTTAACATG
>NC_051415.1:10449325-10449733 GCF_015228065.2 Penaeus monodon
ATACCGGATTAGTTAGACTAAACGTATCGCCTCTATTTATATTAGCGAATAGATCATATAAATGAAGTTAATTGTTTTACCTATATTGTTGTTCTCATCATGACCTTTTTTTCACCATTCATCTTCCTATTCTCTGATTTATTTTTTTGATACTGGTTCATACCTTCGATGAAAATTAAGAAAAAAAATGCCCAAGTACCGTATTGCTAGTAAATCCTGCTGAATGTCTGTTTCATTCCCAACTTTACATATAAAAGAAATGTATGTGCTAGTGTGAGGTATATCTTTAAAAAATACTATTCACATTTCCGTTCTTCAAGCTAAATTATGTGTTTTTATTATCATGCGTTATTTTCAACGTGTTTCGACTACATAATTTTCCTAATACTTTGATCGGATTAGTGTTCG
>NC_051415.1:10449935-10450080 GCF_015228065.2 Penaeus monodon
TATGATATGAATAATCGCTAACATAAAGATCACACTTGCATTATTATCAAGAGCTATAAGTAACAGCAAAATGGAACGTGGAATGCTACCTAAGAATTCATGTATAAACAAGGAGAGAAAATGACTTTGTGATATCGCCATCTAC
>NC_051415.1:10450471-10450823 GCF_015228065.2 Penaeus monodon
CGCTCTTAAAGAACATCCGTAAAAACATTTAAAATTCATCGAATAAAATAAAAAAAAGAACATGGGGAGAGAGAAAGGAAAGGCTTAGCGAGGAACAGCGAGCCAGCACTCATGTCAACCAGCTCTCTCGAAATGATAGTTTAGTCGCGTTTAAAACGGCGTGTGTCCCTACGCCACGACAGATTCGCTACACTTGCTAACACAGCCACAATCTGCCTTATTCACTCGGCAGGCTTGCGTCTGTCCATCAGGAGAGTTTTAGACGTTGTTGTCGTTGGTGTCTGGTTGTTGCCGGAGGTTTTGCGTATAATGTTATTCTTGCTGAAGGGACAGACCGGCTTGAACTAGAGGA
>NC_051415.1:10452143-10452261 GCF_015228065.2 Penaeus monodon
ATTGTAAATATGTTCATTTTCTAATATAAACTTTGGTTGCATAATAGCAATAAGTAGCCAGTAGCCCATTTCCAACAAACTGACATCAATGACGCCCCATCTTTCTTGCATGTACAAA
>NC_051415.1:10452284-10452521 GCF_015228065.2 Penaeus monodon
AATTTTCTTTTTTCTCGGATTTTATCAGAGCCATATCATAAAATTCACCACCTTAGAAAAAAAAAAAAAACACTTAACGTCTCACTCATACTCATATTCGTACTAAATGGTTTATTGTTTCTGATCCTGCTTCTCCCTGTACAGCAAGGAGTATGTCACAGCTCTCCCCCTCGACTGACTGGGGCTAACAGGAACCTACCCTCTTTTTGCACACCTCGCTCTCGCCCTCTGCGTCTT
>NC_051415.1:10452793-10453277 GCF_015228065.2 Penaeus monodon
GTTTCCATCCCAATTTCTCTTTCAATATCCTTCCCTTTCCCAGACTTTCTCTCGCCTTCCTCTGGCTCCTCTTCCTTCGCAACCTCGCAACTTCTCTCCCTTACACCCATCCCCTCTTTTAACCCTTTCCCCTTTCCTACTCCCCCCCCCCACCTTCTACCATCCCTTATGGCCCATCGCCATTCCCCCCCAACTTCTGACTCTTTCTTCCCCTCCTCCTCCCTCTCCGCCTTTTTACTCCACCTCCTCTCCCTTCTTAACACCCCCTCCCTACTCCCCCACCTCCCTTCTAACCCCACCTCCTCCCTCTCTACCCTGCCAATTCTCCCCCCCCCTCCCCTCCCCCCTCCCCTCCCCCCTCCAAAAAGGCGACTCGAATCAAAAGTCGCTCCTGCGTCCATTAGCGACTTTGTTGTGACAACCCCAAGGCTGAGGATCATTCGCTCGCACTCTCCGCGCCTCCCGCCTGCACCGTGCAAGACCT
>NC_051415.1:10453505-10453662 GCF_015228065.2 Penaeus monodon
AGACATGACCTTGAGAGGGTTGGGGATGAGTTGAGGTTATGTGTTTGTGTGGTGGGGAGGGGAGGGGGGGGGGTGGATAATGGATAAGCTGGATGTCGGGGAAAGGATGGAGGGGGGGGGGCGTACAAGGTGCTGTACGTGGTGTATGTGTGTGAGT
>NC_051415.1:10453700-10453802 GCF_015228065.2 Penaeus monodon
AAAAATTTCCTGATGTAAGGATGAAAAAATTTTTTTTCACTGATTATCTTCAATATTCGAAAATATTTCATCGACTCCAATAAACACAGAAAATTATCTCTC
>NC_051415.1:10455126-10455275 GCF_015228065.2 Penaeus monodon
CTGCGGGCGGCTGACACGGCACAGTTAGCCAAACACGCGCACGCGACGCCCACCACGAGACAATTAAGCGCTGTTGACACACGGACAGGTGGCTGACGCGGCTGACGGCGAGCTGACGGAGCTGATGGCTGAAGAAGGTGGGTATGAAT
>NC_051415.1:10455372-10455450 GCF_015228065.2 Penaeus monodon
AGCTGTCACGGGGTGTTTCGATCTCGATTCTTTTTGCGTTTGGGTTGTTTTTTCTCTTATTTTGCTTTTTTACTCTTT
>NC_051415.1:10455907-10456140 GCF_015228065.2 Penaeus monodon
CCTTTTCTCTCACTTCCTTCATTCTTCCTCTTTTTTCTGTTTCTCTCTCCCGCGCAGTATTCTGGCATTCCTTTTGCTAATTCCATTTTTATTCCTTTCTTATATTCTTGTTTTTTTCCCATTACTTTATCAATTTCTTTCTTATACAAATATGAATGAGGATTTTTTTTCTCTTCCGTTATGTCTCTTCCTTTTCCTTATCTTTCTTTCCTGTTATGGATCTCCTTTAGTTA
>NC_051415.1:10456174-10456240 GCF_015228065.2 Penaeus monodon
TCTCTTTCTTCCTCAATCTGTTATTACGTATAAACTTACATATATACGCACACACATTCATATGTA
>NC_051415.1:10456418-10457250 GCF_015228065.2 Penaeus monodon
CGATAACCGATCTAAACCTTGCCGACGGGGTCGAGGCCGCCAGCGTTTGTCTCGCGCTTCGAACCCTCGACCGGCGAACAAACAAGCCTCTTGAATTTCGACGGTCGTAAACAGGAGGATTTTCGGCAGCGCGGGAAAGGCGCTACTCAACACCGGCCGAACCAAACCCGGACCGACACCCGACAACGCAATCCGACCACGACGGCACAGCGGGAGGACCTGTGACGCGCGCCACCTGCACCGCCGTCTCGCGTCCTCCTCGTTGTCTCTGTTCTGGCCCGCGTTCGGCACGTGTCCTGTGGGTATTTTGCATAATTATTTGTCACTATGATTATGGAGAGGTTGTAATTCGAGGTTCGGGAGTGGACTATTACACGGATCGTACGGATGATACGAGATATAATGAGATTTTAAAGAGTGACACGAAAACGATCTGCGCGGGAATCGATCCGAGGGCGTTCGTGTAACTTCATATGCTTGTGTCCGGATTTGTAGCGTATAAGCGTTCGTGTAGCATCCGGACTTATTTTGATCTATCAAATATTGTCTCAGACAGAAAGCAAGGAAACACTATCCAACAGCGTTCCTGGAACTTCAGGCGATCATGCATTCGGACTCGTCTCAAACGGATAATAGGTTCGAGAGCGTTCGTGCAGTATCAGGCACGCATGCACCCGGATTTGCCTTGATGACGACGCAAATGTTGTTTCCTTAAAGACCTGTCAACGTGGCACGCGACAGGAGTCTCTCAGATTTCATACCGACTTTCCGTAGCTGAGGATGAGTTGCCAGCGAGTACTCTCCGGCGCTCATTTCTTTGGTTGTTTTTCCC
>NC_051415.1:10457495-10457593 GCF_015228065.2 Penaeus monodon
TTGAAATATCTTCATATATATGTGTGGATATCTGATCTGTGTGGATCTGTATGAATATAGTAATGAAAGAATTATCTTATACAGACCGCTTTCTCTCT
>NC_051415.1:10457678-10458017 GCF_015228065.2 Penaeus monodon
AATATGTAATATGTTTCTTAATGTGATCGGATGTCTGTATGAAATGTGTGCACATATGTTAGTGTGTGTGCAAACATACTGATGCAATCTATTAGATATATTGAACTCATCTCGTAAATTCAGGTGTTGCAGTAAGAACAATATGAAATTTCATATCAGCTAAGTCTCTTTCAGCTAAATAATTTCAAACAAACGACTTTGCACGGAAATATGATAACAGTAATAGAAAAAGTAATAACGAAATAATGGCATAAGCACATTGTTTTCACGCATGTGAATAATGGATTAGGAATGAAATATAGATATTGCTGTTAGACTGATGCATACGTATATTCTGTG
>NC_051415.1:10458153-10458652 GCF_015228065.2 Penaeus monodon
CAATCACATGAAAAGGGCGACCAAGCAACTCCGGTCCTTTCTCCTCGCTAACTACCCTCCCGACGAGGCAGAGCGCAGGACAAAACACTGTAGTCTTGTAGCCTTGTTGTAGCCTCATTACAGTGTCAGGTAGCCCAGAGGAAGGAGTTTTAGCTGTGTTATGGGCGTCGGTCTGGCCTACTAACGGTGTAGCCTCGATAAAGCTTCGTTGTAGATTTCTTGAAGCTCGGTTGTAACGTTGTACTTTTTCGTTATAGCTTCGTTACATCACTGTAGCGTTTTCTTCAGCTTTGTTAAAAACTCGCTTAGAACCTCGTTACAGCTTTATAGCTTTTTTGTAGCACTGATATAGCTCTTTTTATAGCATCAATGTAGCCTTTTCGTAGCCTCGTTATAGCCTCGTTGTAGCAGGTGCCGTTAATGATCGTATGACCGTGAGTCAGACGATTCGAACAACCGTTTATCTTCGTTTAATTTTTCAGAGACCGGATATGCGAGA
>NC_051415.1:10458989-10459192 GCF_015228065.2 Penaeus monodon
TTCGCAATTTGTGATTCCGATATCTTTCGTATCCAAATACCTGGAGTTATTCATCGATCTATGAATACTTTTTTATCGCGTTTCTCTGCGAGCATGACCCGCGATCGATTTTTTTCTTTTTTTTTCTCTCTCTCTTTAATATCGATATCTCATCTGTGTATCCTCTCCTCCCCTTTTTCCTGTCTCTCCAGGCAGATTCGTAC
>NC_051415.1:10459511-10459641 GCF_015228065.2 Penaeus monodon
CACTCTCCTACACACACACCGCATACATCTACTAATATAATCATCACCTATCCGATTACTATGCTTTTTACAGAATAATAAGAAATATGCGCCAAAGGAATGTGGAAAAATGGCATTAATACAATTTGGC
>NC_051415.1:10459692-10459843 GCF_015228065.2 Penaeus monodon
TGGCGTTATTTTACACTTTATTCTTGACCATGATGTAATCAATTTTTCTTCAATAGAATTCAAATGGCTGTCAGATATCTTGTTAATCGTGTTACGCATATAGTTAGCATGCATTATAATAGTTTATCAAATGCATATTTTTAAAACTGGT
>NC_051415.1:10460486-10460747 GCF_015228065.2 Penaeus monodon
CGGCCACTCCTGACTGACGTTCAATAGCGACCCCGCGTTATTCGTCCCCTGTTCAGTGTTCAATGTCCAGCTGAACGGCGTTGTAATCCCTTCTCCTTCAGCTACGTAATGTCCTCTCGACATGAAGGGTGAAATGAAACATCGCAAGGGACATTATAACAGGCTATGTTGATCTTGATTAACATTGGGGGCGGGGGGGTGGGGGGTATTTGCCCTTGTGTTTCCACGCAATAAGGGCGAGAGACTGGAGGCAGAAGGATT
>NC_051415.1:10460883-10461134 GCF_015228065.2 Penaeus monodon
ATGGCTATTACACCTTCGCGTGTTCGGCGGACGACGCAGCCTGCTCCTGTTTTCCAGACCAACGCGTTTCGAGCGGGTCGGACGGGGCCCTGTTGGTCTCTATTGTCCAGCGCCCTTTAGGGTTAGAGTCGAGTGGTGATCCTCCCTGGCCTCACCCCTAATGACCCTTGGGCCGAGTGACCACGTGGGCTTCCTCTACCTCCCCCCCCCCTTATCATCGCAGATTTTCCAGGTGGGATGATTACCTGGCT
>NC_051415.1:10461634-10461747 GCF_015228065.2 Penaeus monodon
TCGAGCTCAGCGCAGTGATGAGACTTTTATTACAACTAACTTGCTGTTCGAGGGGAAACTGTGGGTTTTCGGTGCTCGTCTCCCCTCGCGAAAATTTACCCGTTTGAAGCCGG
>NC_051415.1:10462242-10462325 GCF_015228065.2 Penaeus monodon
GACGAAAAATATGGGATGGATTTTTTTTTGTGTGTGTGTGTGGACTAATGGACAGACGTTTCCTATTTTGTAAACTTGGAAAC
>NC_051415.1:10462351-10462427 GCF_015228065.2 Penaeus monodon
CAAAATGGAGTCATACAGGATTTGGGATTTTCATTTCGACTCGCTGTACAATTTCTGTAGACACCTTTATTGCAGA
>NC_051415.1:10463743-10463876 GCF_015228065.2 Penaeus monodon
TCTATCCTCACTTTCTTCCATCCTTATCATCGTCACCACTCTTATCATCACTCTCATCCCATTACCATGACAACTATCCTTATCACTATCTATTCACATCACATCGCTAACCTGTGACAGAATCGCGACGTTT
>NC_051415.1:10463925-10464037 GCF_015228065.2 Penaeus monodon
TTTCTTTTTTCTGTTTTTTTTTTCTCTCTCTTTTTTTACTCTCTTTCTTTCTCTTGTCTTGATCTCGTAATTTCTCCATGAATCGTGGACTGAGGCAGATTGTGTCACCAGG
>NC_051415.1:10464363-10464473 GCF_015228065.2 Penaeus monodon
AGACGTTAAAATTCTTTCTTTTCAACATAATTTATGAATTGCATATCACATAGCCTTATATTCAGTATAATCAGACATACTTCTTATTCCACACTCCACATCCTACACAA
>NC_051415.1:10464547-10464822 GCF_015228065.2 Penaeus monodon
ACGCTAACTACACCCCCGCGCCAGAGGCTGATCAGCTGACCCCAACCTCAACACAACAGTAGTTACATATTAATACGCATTTTCCACGCAATATTGACCGCTTGAATGGCTAAACCACAGGACGCCTGTCACCCCCCTCCTCTCCCCCTCCCCCTTGTAATGGTAATCACCTCCATAAATGACTAACTTAATGGGTGCGTGCTAATGGGTTAACCACCTCCCCCCCCATCCCCGGATCCCCACCCCTCCTTCCGCTACAACTTTTGAATTAGATA
>NC_051415.1:10465056-10465287 GCF_015228065.2 Penaeus monodon
CTCATATTACTGTTATTTTCTAAAAAAAAAAAAAAATATCATGACTGTCCTTATTCCCGTCTTTTGTGTTGTTTCATTCCTAATTATCCTGTTACTGCTTTATCCCTGTGTAGGATTTGGATTAAAATGATATACTTAAGGATCGGTTTACATATCACTATACATGAGGGATAATTTTCTTCAAACAATCATATTCATATGATGGTGATAACTAAATACTACTTTTCGTTG
>NC_051415.1:10466678-10466856 GCF_015228065.2 Penaeus monodon
AGACTACCTGTTTATAATCATATGCTGACGTGACAAACAACATCTCGCTGCCTTTTCATCGGTAATTATGCTTTGATGCCTTCATTATCTTCTATCACTCCCCTCTCTCCCCCACTCCCCCCCCCCCGCCTTCATTATCTTCTATCACTCCCCTCTATCCCCCCCCCTCCCTATATTA
>NC_051415.1:10466981-10467513 GCF_015228065.2 Penaeus monodon
CGCCCCAACTCCCCAAGGAGAGCCAGCATGACCACTGCACCATATGGTTGAAACTCCCCTCGCTCAGACACTCTACTGTTCACCCTATTCCCCCATCAACCCCTCCCTTCCCTCCCTTCTTCTCCCCCCAACTTATCCTCTTCCTATCTCCCCTTTCCCCTCCCCTTCTCCCCCCATACCCTCCCCTTCTCCCCCACCATTCTCCTCCCCTTCTCCCCTCCCTTCCCCCTCCCCTTCCCCTCCCTTCCATCCCCTCCCCTTCTCCCCCCCATCCCCTCCCCTTCTCCCCCACCATCCCCCTCCCTTTCTCCCCCCCATTCTCCTCCTTCCCCCCCCCCAACGTTCCCCTCCCCTCACCCTCTCCCCTCACTCTCCTGATTATGCTCGCGATTGTACCTCGATTACATCTTAATTATTAGCGCTGACTGCCCAGTGGGTCAGATGGGCGGTCTGGATACACAGTGGGCGACCTGAGGCCATTAATCAGTGTTTGTGATACAGGGACGACTGTTGGGGGGGAGGGGGGGTTAAC
>NC_051415.1:10469142-10469384 GCF_015228065.2 Penaeus monodon
TGGCAGACATTGCTTCCCATTGGTTTTAAACGGGAGTATCTGATGTAACATATAAAATGCACTCTAAATAAGTCATTGACATGTAATTGAGATATCATAGATACATTAGTCCAAACACAATAAACCGAAAATGATATACTGTATCCATTAAAAGATTAATTTTCATGCATTTTTAGTACATCCAAATACACAGTTAATATTTGCAATTGAAATCAACGATCATACACTCAGCTCTGTGCTCG
>NC_051415.1:10470882-10471091 GCF_015228065.2 Penaeus monodon
AAGAATCGAGAGCTAATATACCTGTAATACCTCTACTCCCACCACCCTGTCGCAGGTGTGTGTGCGTAAATGCGATTAAATAGACCGGCCATATGTCTACACCTGCTTGATTTTATCTGCTGCGCCCATGGTTTCCAATCAAGGGATTATCGCCTGGGGGAAGGAATTGCCCGAGAGGATCCGCTGCTTCACACTGATTGGCTAAATTC
>NC_051415.1:10471858-10472002 GCF_015228065.2 Penaeus monodon
TATATCAGAACTTCAGTATCTGATTCAGTTATCAGCTCATGTGTACGTAGCCATCCAGTCATGAGTGCTTTTTCAATATGTGCACACGATTTTGTGCAAAAACGTTCCTGGTTTCAAAACTGGTCTCCAGTTGAACCTCGTTTT
>NC_051415.1:10472221-10472445 GCF_015228065.2 Penaeus monodon
TAATACCATTCCAACCTTGCAATCGATCGAACAGGGACTTATTATACTAATCCTCAATAAAACTGATTCACAAAGATATGATTCGTCGCAGCCCGTCTCTTACCGCTTTGCAGGTGAGGCTTATCCCGGGGACTCTTTATCCTTATCAAGGGTAATGTCTTAGCCTCGTCTAATATCGGGTTTACGAGCGATACGTTACGGGTGTGTGCATATATATGCAAATG
>NC_051415.1:10473625-10474144 GCF_015228065.2 Penaeus monodon
ATCCAAATAAAAATCATCAAACTGGTTACCAGAAAATCCTCATCCCACACACCACACCGAATATAGTGACGTAATCACCAATTACCGCATCATTACATCAGCTGTACACTTGACTTTTCTTATCTCTCTGGTGAGGTGCTAAGAACCGACCTGTCTATCAGTGCATGTTATCGTAGCTTATCTCCTCGTTAAAAGTTATCAAACCGCGGCTCTTGAGGTCTCTCTATAAATTTACACAACTAATGATTAACCAAACAAAATAAAGATGCAGGTGCGATAGGTATTGAGGCAGCACACTATCAGGGAAGTGTAGATAAGGGAGGTTATCTGTGTTAACTCAGGGTGACAAATCGGAGTCTGTGTGTGGGAGTAGATGCTTGGTTTGGCCCACGATGCTCTGTGCCTCGCGCGTTCGTCCTGTTCTGCTGCCTGATGTTTCTCACCCAGTCTCTGTTATCTGACGTACTCTTTTTCTTACTCTTTAGGGTCTTTCTTGACCTATCTTTCAATTTTTCTTTT
>NC_051415.1:10474827-10475072 GCF_015228065.2 Penaeus monodon
CTTGAATTCCCCCAAAACACATGTTTCAAATAGGCCTATCCAAAAATGTCATGGCAGAGCCCATTATGAAGAAGATTGACGTACATCATATTGCTATTATGTTAACACTTGTGATAAGCCCTATCAGCGGTGTTATGGTGACAGAGCGATGATAATTAGTGGTCATGATGTGGTGATAAAAAGGGGTTTCGGGATAGTGATGATAGTGGTGGTGACAGAGTTTGTGAAACGTAAGGAATACTGGG
>NC_051415.1:10476312-10476755 GCF_015228065.2 Penaeus monodon
AGAATTATTTTTCATCCAACACACACGCCGATATAATGCCCCCCCCCCTCCTCCCCCATAAAACAGGGGGAAAATGTAAATATCACCCCCCCCCCCCCGGCATGTCCAAGCAATAGCCAAGTGAACAAGACAACAAGAGCCTGACAGACCTACCTGACATAGTCCCCCTTGCAATAGGTCTTGCCGTCTCTCACGAAGCAAGTGCAGGTCTCGTCAAGAAACTGCTGGCACTCGACGCACTTGAGGCAGGCAGCGTGCCACTCCATATCCGGTGCCACGCGCAGGATGTACTGGTCGTTGATGACGGCGCCGCAGCCCATGCAGGCGGAGACTCGGCCGCCTGCAGCAGACACAATCTTCGTCAGAGGCGCCCATACGTCGCCGCTGCCCGTGCACCCTCCTGCCGGGCACAGCGGTCTTACCTGGCGCTCTCGTAGCTGGCT
>NC_051415.1:10477275-10477617 GCF_015228065.2 Penaeus monodon
TTCCTTTTTTCTCTTACTATTTCTTTACCTTCCTTCACAAATATGCTCGCAAGACATTAAAAAGTGAAAAATAATCAAGGGTCGACTTTCAAAAATCGTGAAAAACACAAACGAGACAGAATGCTAATGACGACATACATAGGTCTATTGACACATCCATTCATGCGCCACTGGAAGGGGCTACTTCGTTAAATTCCCTTCATTTTACACATTAATATTCATAGCATGTGCTTACTTTTAGGCCTAGCTAGGGTTTGACCTTTTCTAAAGTCACAGTAATTTCGCGTTGATATCTAAGCGTTACTGCTAAAGAGATACACACGGGAAGCGTTACTTAGTTTT
>NC_051415.1:10477842-10478202 GCF_015228065.2 Penaeus monodon
TATCGTTAGCATTTCCCCTTCGACACGTTGCCCCCTCCCTCCCCTCCTAATAAAAGGGTATGGTTACGTAAAAAAAGAAAACAATAAACAAGTAAAACTACTAAATAAGTAAAGATATCAATGAATTACAAATGTATAGAATGGAAACAGAAACCCCCCCCAAAAAAAGTCTCCTGGGTGTTAAAATTTTAGCTTCGTTATATTACCATATGGAATCGAGAATTCATTGTAGCTTTTCTACGTCCCTCTCTTAACTTCTATATCTTATACCGTCTCCACTTATCATTCCTTTTCTCTCTTTTTTTTTATTTATAACCACTAGTTCGCCAATTTTTCGACTTAAAAACGAACTCTCCACGA
>NC_051415.1:10479524-10479590 GCF_015228065.2 Penaeus monodon
CTCTTCTCTCTCTCTCTCATATATATCTTACTGTCTCTCTATCACTCTCGATTCTGTACTACTTGA
>NC_051415.1:10479778-10480337 GCF_015228065.2 Penaeus monodon
TCCCCACTGCCTCTTTCTCTTCGCTTCTCTGGGCATCTTCCTCCGCCTCCTCAAGCCCCCACACTCTCCATCTCCTCTTCCCTCCCCTCTCTCCCTTCTTTATTCACCTATTTATCCGTCTTTGTCTGTCCCACCCATCCAATCCTTCTACCACTTTTTTTCCTTTCTCTCTCACAACAGGTTCTTTAGCGGTTATTTTCTTTTCCAAACACATGATTTTATATAACAGTAATTATATATAAGTCATTGGTCGAAAATAATATGCATGGGCTATACCACTAAAGCTCAGGTGAACACTTTTTGTATTTCAATTTGCAGATGATTTTTCATTCGTGATTAACTCAGAATAATCAGAATGATATGCCATAATATATAGAATATAACATATCACATGATATAGCATTATTTTTTTTTTAATACAGAGATAAAAAAGAGAACAAATGTGAGTCATTATCCTAAGGAACAGTGATTATTCAAATGACAATGACACTTTATGGATACTAATTATTTCAGCACAAGTAAGAGCAAGTTATCTACATACGTACATTTACACAAATGT
>NC_051415.1:10480448-10480534 GCF_015228065.2 Penaeus monodon
AATACGCGCACACAGAAGCATGGTTGATAATAACACACACAAGCTACCACACACGCATCTATAGACTATGAAACGCACGTATGTAA
>NC_051415.1:10480589-10480765 GCF_015228065.2 Penaeus monodon
GTCATAGTCAGTATGAAATCACGGTCATTGTACAGACATTTAAAGAACAAACGTGTAAAGTTCAGTATTTTTTTTACAGAGTAGTAATAAGTGTTTTTGTTCTGTGTTATGTATGCTTTTCCATACATCTATGTTTAGGAATGTACTAAACATACAGACATAGAAATATGAAATCT
>NC_051415.1:10480826-10481106 GCF_015228065.2 Penaeus monodon
GCGTGTAGGTTGTTGATGTTTTGTGTCATATATAATTTCCAACGAATATGATTAATCGTTGCATGTCACGAGTTGTATTTTGCATGCCCTAAGATTACGTAGCGAACTTAATAATATACGCTATTACTAGAATGTTCTATGTAATACAGATATAGCACAATATATGTGGGAGAATTAAATACATGTACTAAGGAAATTATTTTCAACATTAGACATATTACTTTGCAAGTTACATTTACAGTGTAATTACATATGAAGCCAAATGGGGACAACTTATCAA
>NC_051415.1:10481726-10482285 GCF_015228065.2 Penaeus monodon
CTACCTATTGATCTTCCTTAATACGCTCCTGATAATGGTCTCATGGAGTCTCTAAACACATTTCTCTTTCACATTCAAATTATCACGTGTAATAACCTAGTAAATTCTGTCTGATACGTTTAATGACCCTGCTAATAACACACACACAGATGATTACACTGCAGGAAACGCGTCTAATATTTACTAGTTGGATGTCCTTGAAAAGGAAATATGTTGTTCATCATAATCCACTGTTATTTTATCTTTATTTATATTTTCGTAGTAATAAATAATAATGATCACTTGGTTTCATCGGTTGTAATTACGTGGAAATGATCTTAAAGGTCGAGGGCGTCTTTGAAATGCGTTTGAATGGCAGTGAAATGTTGCGATATAGTCATACGGATTGTCTTGAGAAAATTAGTGATAATAGATCATAATGATGATAATGGAAATATTTGCAATGCCGAAAGACGGATGTAGATATAGACATGAGGATAAAGACAGAGGCTACAACAGGGGGGGGGGGTTATAGATATAGTCTTGAGATATGAAAAAAAAACAATATTACCATCACACG
>NC_051415.1:10482387-10482535 GCF_015228065.2 Penaeus monodon
TACTCAACCAGTATAAGCAAACTTATGTATATCAATGACAAAAAACAAGGGAATTGGTAATAACAAAAGTGATACAAATAGCAACAATTACACCAAGTATTGCAGTAGCAACAAGCACAGAACCATAACACTTTCATTCAACTCGTAA
>NC_051415.1:10482725-10482982 GCF_015228065.2 Penaeus monodon
GAACCATCACCCCCAGAGTAAAAAAAAAACATCTCCCCAACAACAACAATGATAATCACCATAATGATTCTACATCTGTATAAGCCGTGCATGCAACACAGCCAGAGATAAAAGTAGAGGAAACCTTTTAAGAAATGCATGACCTGCCGCTCACTCACGGCGGGGGGTGGGGGGGTGGCCCTGCGAGAGAGCCACCTTTTCTCTCCCTTTTCCCTGGCTCTCCCACATGGCACTGGGATGGCACTCTCCCCGCCTAG
>NC_051415.1:10484580-10484984 GCF_015228065.2 Penaeus monodon
GAAAATCAAAAACTCCCGATCTTTTCCTTTCAGCCGAAATCCCGTCCTGATCGGGCCTATTCCGTAAAACTGTCTTTGTTGCTAATTAGACCGTGCATTCCAAAATTATAATAACTTCAAATGTTTGATCACAAATTCAATATTCTACTCAGACTGTTTGATCCCACACAGCAGAGCAAACACTAGCAATTTTTTATAAACATAATATGTTTCAGATTCCGCAAAACCTAATTAGAGAGTTTAATTACAGAGATGGAGTCAGAAAGGATTAATTTCTTTGTAATTACGATGATCCTTTGATTGCGGTTGAATAATAACGTTGTGAGTGTGCGGGTATGCGTCTGTTGTTTGTTTGTCGCTGTGCTTGTAGGGGAGGGGCCTCGGTTCGTCCGTTCGTCCTTGCT
>NC_051415.1:10485394-10486202 GCF_015228065.2 Penaeus monodon
AACAAAGATTCATTATTATCAATACTAATCAGAACTTCCTCTGACCAGAAAATATTATTAAACAAAGTATTCCAAATTACAGTTCTTAACATGTACGTCAACAAAGCAAGAATGTAAGAACTATTTAGGCCTTGTATGTTTTCCTGTTCTCGTATAGATTTTACAAGAAATTCATCTTGGATTTTTTCTTCTTGGTTGTCTGTCTTGTGACGTAGCCAACGTAAAAATTCTAATATTGATATCAAAACAATGAATTTGTTTTGATATTTCAACCCCGCTGGAATACCTCTTGACGCAGACAGGCTGAGTTTATTCATCAGATATCTTTCTCCCTCCGCTGAATTTTATACATTTCCTCACAACCAAAACAGCACATCTCTCACGTCTAAAATGGAACATCTCTCATCGGATCGTTCACATCAAAGGCAAAGTATTTTCGTTCTTCGTTTCACATCTTATCCGGGAAAATCTACATCCGCAGCAAGCACATAAATTCGACGAACTTCTCACATCACCTCAATTAAAGACAGGACTTGCACAAGCCTAATTAATTTCAAGTCCTCACATCATCTGGATTACCAAATAGCTCTCTCCTTCACCATATCCCGAGCCAGAGTACAGTGCTGGAGAACGTCATACGGTCCACACCATCTGCAGCACATCATCGCTTTCTCGCCATACCCTAGCCCCCACCCATACGCGAGACACATCAAAAGCTCCACGTCAACTTGATCGTCTTTGCCTTCCTCGCAACTTCCTCCCACATCTTCGCCATCCGTGACCTCTGCCCCGGAACACCCACATCTCG
>NC_051415.1:10486469-10486651 GCF_015228065.2 Penaeus monodon
GGCGAAGGGCTGATCGCGGGCCACTGAGCTCCCCGGGACGGTGTTTGTGGAATGTCTCCCGGGGTTGCCAGATTACATTTGCATTATTCACAAAGTAGGAAGAGTACATCGAATTATCAAGAACCAGGGAAGAGGCGAAGAGGATCTGTTTGTCTTGCGGGTCTGGTCCCCCCCCCCCCCCA
>NC_051415.1:10487184-10487318 GCF_015228065.2 Penaeus monodon
CATCGCGATTTTTTATTTTTCCTTTCTTTCGTTGTATAATTTTTCGTTGCTTTTCTTACTCATCCCTCTCTTTCGCTGTATCATTCTTTATCGCTTTCTCTTTTGCTACGTCTTTTATTCGGTTATGTCTTGTC
>NC_051415.1:10488153-10488450 GCF_015228065.2 Penaeus monodon
CTCGTTTTCCCAACTTTTAGTCTTTCCCTTTCCCTCCCTTTTACCCGTTTTTAAGCAACAAACTTTCTAAATCAGTTCAAAACGCTCCCTCAATTACACGAAATTTTGACAAGGAAATTTACACTGAAATTATCGTGTTGTTTTCTAATAGTCATATATTACTTCATGTCGGGTGAAGTTGCCTGAATGTGTGTGTGCCTTTTTTTTCATTCTCTTCCTAACTTCAATATGACTAAGATTAGTTCAAGACGAAGTATTGGATGTGAGTACAGTGTGCTTAATTACTCGGAGGCTCTC
>NC_051415.1:10488603-10488753 GCF_015228065.2 Penaeus monodon
ATGTTTAGGTGTGTGTGCATGTATGTACAAAAATATAGTACAATAATACTTATTAATTCCACATGATTATTACAATATTCTCTCTCTATTAAGTCTAATGCAAAACTAGTATTTACAAAGATAAAATCCCTTAATCTCCCTTCCCCCCTG
>NC_051415.1:10489995-10490086 GCF_015228065.2 Penaeus monodon
TCCGTTGAGAAAATATACATTTTATCTTTTCATTTTGAAAATTCAACATAAAATGCAACAATGAAAAAGATTTTAGGATTTATTGAAACAG
>NC_051415.1:10490754-10490818 GCF_015228065.2 Penaeus monodon
TGTTTGCAATAATGATAATAATAGGGTTAGAATTGGATTCTTATTGATTCGTAATATGATTGAA
>NC_051415.1:10491012-10491122 GCF_015228065.2 Penaeus monodon
AAACAAGAGGTACGTACTTTCCATCATGATAAAGAGACCAAATCCTCGTTAATATGGAATGTGGTGTCAAGCGTAAACTCTAAGCGTAATGTGAGGACGGAAAAAACACG
>NC_051415.1:10491380-10491617 GCF_015228065.2 Penaeus monodon
CGGTTTGAAAAAAACTTCCACCTAACACCGGCCATCGTAATAAAAAAAATCACCTTCTTATGAATTATTTATCACGCAATTGCAACGCCTAATTATCCTGGGGCTGCTTACTCTGTCTGTCTGTCTGTCTGGGAGGCTCTTGTGTTCAAAAGCGTCGGCCAAGTTATTATTACTAATCCACAAAGGTACTTCGGTTCTTAAAGGTAGGTGGTAACGTGTCTTGGGTAAATATATTTG
>NC_051415.1:10491896-10492017 GCF_015228065.2 Penaeus monodon
TGTTGTGTACACATGGAAGACTGTCATCCGTTGAATAGTAAAAGAGGAAAAGAGGAGAGAAGATGAAAGAAAAACTTGAGAAAAAAGTTTACTCAAATACATACATACAGACAAACAAAAT
>NC_051415.1:10492175-10492963 GCF_015228065.2 Penaeus monodon
TATGAATGAGAGGGTCTCCATGTGTGTCTCTCTGTACGCAAGTATGAGTGTGTACGACCTACATGTGTACTTATTGTGAGCGTCTATTTGTCCTCGTGTGCAACTGCGAGTCTGTGTACCGTACACCTTGGCGTACGTGTTCCTCCTATCTGTGCGTGTACCCGTCGCTACACACACAAAGGGACTTTTTTAACAAGCGTCCTGCCTTTGATTGAGGATTCATAAATGGTTTAGATCATCTATTTGATTAGTGGAAATGTAGTCAAATATGGTGTTGAACTGAGGTTAATTAAAGCTTTCATATTTGATTGCAGCGCATCATAAGAACGAGTTTGCAAAGCTCCTTTTAGGGGGAAGACTAAAACCATTATTGTATTCGTATCTATATACCTACATCAAACTGTCACTGAAAAGGAATAATTCGATTCTTATAATGGAATATAATCAATTCATAATCCAATCATTTTTTTTTAATTCATATGCATTTCCATTTTTGTTTATGTGTTTGTCTTAAGTATTAAGTTGCATTTTTAATGTGAATATCAATCACTGTCAGAAATGTGAGCGACTTATGTCATTGGGTGAATTTACCTTGCTTTCTTTGCCTTCTCGAATGTTGTTTTATTGACAAGCTGATAGAAACAAGGTACCGAAATCTAAAACTTGTTTTACATATCTTATCATTACTATCAATATCATTATATCTATTTTTGCTCTTCTAATTAGTACCATAATTAGTATTGGAATATGTTATCATTATAGTATTATCATTACTAAAGTCATGTTTA
>NC_051415.1:10493290-10493486 GCF_015228065.2 Penaeus monodon
ATGTATACACACACACACACAAGTATACAAAATCAATAATATAAAAACATAAAACACTTAAAGTATACCAACTTTGAGACTTAGGAATGTGCTATGTAATTAGACAGATAGACACTGTATGGACAAATATTGTGAATTGTCTTACATCAATAGGTCCTTTTTTCGCAGTAATATACACTTAATCTTTTGACACAGA
>NC_051415.1:10493832-10494097 GCF_015228065.2 Penaeus monodon
TCCGCTCGACCGACAGAAAAGTGGGTAAAAAAATCCCCCTCCCCTCCTCCCCTCACTCTGACCTCCATTTAAAGAGTCCACATTAGCGTCCCATATAGACACACAACACGGTCCACTCACCCGGACTCCACTGATCATAATAATCCGACTGCACTGAGACTAACACACAGTCCTGTTTGCTCAATGATAATTAACGGAGTTCACGCTAATTAACATACTAACATTGGTGATGATCGCTCCAGTGAGCTCGCAATATTAGACTGAG
>NC_051415.1:10494215-10495300 GCF_015228065.2 Penaeus monodon
GGGCGATGGCAGTGATTAGTGTACACATGTATTTCTCTCTAAGTAGGTGCCAGCTGCAAATTGAAAATGGTTTCTAAATCTATAAAAGTTAATAAATCTATTTGGGCAATATGTGTCACATCTATGTTCGTATACACTCTGTATTATTTGGAAATATTCTTTGAAAATTGAAATTAAATTAAGACACAGGAATATACAGTAATAATGGCATCAGCGCCCTTTCACAGGCTCAGGAGCAACAACGCCATCTGTTGGAGTGTAGCAACAACTATTTAGTTATTAAGTCGTGTGTTTTGCTGTATTTTTGTGTTGTAATTCAAGAGGTATTTTATGAAAGGATTTATTGAAAACTGTAATTCTGTTAGTAATACACAGCAAATGGTAATCATTAATGTTCCTTAAAAAAGTAAATATCATATAAACATTAACGTCATGCATACATATAGGCATATATGTGTGCACGTCATAATTCTTACACACAGATAAAATAAACCATCCTCTTGAAAGTATGTACCCATTATAGGTGCAAGGAGCAACACAATTAATCTTTCCTTCCAGTTTCC
Organism: Penaeus monodon; assembly: GCF_015228065.2. Taxonomy (NCBI): domain Eukaryota; kingdom Metazoa; phylum Arthropoda; class Malacostraca; order Decapoda; family Penaeidae; genus Penaeus; species Penaeus monodon. Next base: position 10,494,779 of record NC_051415.1, read on the forward strand.
TTCCTAAACATCTTTAGATCATGCAACCGAACGCAAATGAAAGGGGGGTTTCAAAGTCCGTAGACTTTATGCCCTGCCATCTTTTTCCGCCGAGTTGTATAGAGTTGCTACTTAGACTCACTCAGCAAGGCTTAACTTTCTACCAAGGGCTTTGGTAGTTTCTTGCTTCTTACATAAAAGATGTTAACCTCATTTACTAGTATGCCTTATTTTTTTTACTTAAAGTCGGTTACTTTGAAAGAAAAAAAGGTAAGTAAATTTGATACTTCCATAAATCTCCTGTCGTTTTTATGACCTTTCTATCATATAACTATATATACGATATTTTTCTACCAAAAACTGTTACTTTTACGTTGTTATTGTTGATATCAATCTTCCGTATAAGGATTTACTAGTCATTTTATGGACGGAGCGAGGCAGGAAGAGCAAAAATTGGATTCTGTTTCATACATAAATTCCTGCTTCTGATACTTTTCTGATTTTATTAAAAACAGCTCTCTTCTTCTTAGTCGTCTTATACAA
>NC_051415.1:10495969-10496151 GCF_015228065.2 Penaeus monodon
ATTAGTCTTTAGCGGATGCCTTCCGTTCTTCATTCCGGAAATCTAATAGTAAACATTATTTAATTATAACTTACTTCCTTCTTTCCTTCAGTTTGTGTTTCATTCTCTTTTATTTCGGTTTATTTTTTCTTCCCTTCTTCTGTTTTTCTTTGATTCATCTTGTTTTAGCATTTTGTAGTGTG
>NC_051415.1:10497528-10498111 GCF_015228065.2 Penaeus monodon
AAGCCGAAGATCCCACGCTCCACGAATTAGCTAATCTTCCGATATGAAGCCACAAACATTAATAATATCCCCTCTGGTGGGTGCACATTGAATAAGTCAGCCAAGATATATGAGGATGTTTCTCCCGGCCTCTGTAATGTTATGCACCCTCGCTCAGGGACTTCGATGGAGGAGGGTCTGGTGGGAGGGACGGACACGCTTAGATACATTCGTTGTGTGTTGTGGGGGGGAGGGTGTGGGTGGGTGTGGGGGTGTGGGGGAGGGTATATGGGGGTAGGGGCTGGTGTATGGAGAGTAGGGGAGGGTTAGTGTGGGGGTATAGTGCAGGTGGATGTAGGGTGTTGGGGAAGGGTGTATGGGGGTAGGGAAGGGGTGTGGGTGCGGGGGGATAGGAGTGTGTGTGGGCGTGGGTGTGGTGAGTGGGTGTGTGGGGTGGGTATATGGGTGAGTGGGTGAGTAGGGGAGGGAGTGTGGGGGATATGAGTGTAAGTGTGTGTGGGTGTAGGTTTGTGCGGTTGTGTGTGCGTGCTCAGATTTCGATTTCTGTATATGAGGATATATGTTTATGTTTTGGGCGTGTGGT
>NC_051415.1:10498198-10498560 GCF_015228065.2 Penaeus monodon
ATAGATATGTGTATGTCGGAAATTTTTGTGTGTGCGTATGTGTTAATATTCGTAGCATTATGTGTGTCCATGTGTGTCTACACACACTTTCAGCGTCATATCCATTCATAATCCCTCGAGTACCTACCTATACGCAAAAGTTTGTAAGTATATTATTAACTACAAGGAACAAAAGAAATAGTGAAACTTCTATTATAACTTTTAAGGTTCTGAGAAACATACAACGTACATAGAAAAAAAAAATAAACATACGCGTTGGGACACGTATACATAAGGGAATAAATTTCCCTTTTTCTCACACATATAGAACAGAGAGGCATATGCTAATATTTCCTCTCTCTCTCAGTTTCTCTCTTTTTCAT
>NC_051415.1:10498710-10499019 GCF_015228065.2 Penaeus monodon
ATGTTATAACGAAATTTAAATGAATAATAGAATTATATGAGCTTTTTTACGTTTATTTTTATCAGTTATTCACGGCCACGTTTTTTGTGTTATCTTTTTATAGGAACGTTAAAAAGGAAACAACCAAATAAATAAAGGTAATCCTCAACAATACATTGCACATTCTTAACTATATATTGCACAATAAGCATTCAGTAAATGGGTCTTTTCTTCAACAATATCCTGTAAGCAGAAGCGAAACTAGACTATGTGACTAAGCGAGAAAGAAACTAATATACTACTGCTGCTTAATACTCCCAAAGTGAGGAG
>NC_051415.1:10499432-10500127 GCF_015228065.2 Penaeus monodon
CGTCACCCTCTCCCCTCCCCCACACATTTACACTTATAATTCTATCCTTTACAAGCTCCCGTTCCCCACACACATGCATTTACGATACTCTACATCTTATCTTTCCCCCCTTACATAAAACACTTACAATACACTCGTTCTCCTTGTCCCCTCCCCTTTCCCTCCACACACATACACTTACAACGACACCCTTCTCTTTCCCCTCTCCCCCATACACATACACTTATAATATTCCTTATCTCCCTTTCCCGTGCACTTTTCCCCACAAACGTACGTCTACGATACACACATAATACAATACACTCACATAACATACTCACAATCATCTTCTTTTCCTTGTCTCCCTCCCTATTACCCCCCTCCCAACACACATGCACTTACAATGCTTTTACTTCTCCATGTCACCCTCCCCTCTTCCCCTACGCACATACACTTACAATTCGCTCCTTCTCCCCTTCTCCCCATCCCCCTTTTCCCGACCCCACCGGAGTCTCTCTCCCCCCGCCGTCAAGACCACCAGCAGGAGATGCTTTGTGTCGTCGCCCCCCTCAGCCCCTGCGCCGGAAGTGCCCTTGTATCGTCGGAAATGCACTCGATGTGGGTGTCGGAAGCTCTCACAAATTCATTCATTTAATGATACGCCATTTGATGGGGCTCTCAGTCGGGAGCACCCGCTGAGACTCAATGAATCATCG
>NC_051415.1:10500547-10500655 GCF_015228065.2 Penaeus monodon
GACGGTGGATGGGGAGGAATAAAGAGAGTGGGAGATAGAGATTGATTTGGAGATAAAAGAGGGGGTGGATGTGTTTAGATATACGATGTGAAGTGTCAAAATGTGTAA
>NC_051415.1:10500863-10501045 GCF_015228065.2 Penaeus monodon
CGGTCGGCGATTATAGTACATAGTGGAAAGACAGCATATGTATCCAACATTAAATACATTTAATAGCGTACTGAATACTCTATGAACAATGAAATAAACCATTGTAAATAATAATAACCTGTCGCCTGTTGGGCACTTTCTGCATAGATGTACCATACTGATACTGGACCAAATAAATTTCC
>NC_051415.1:10501382-10501803 GCF_015228065.2 Penaeus monodon
GCTAAAGAAAGAAAAAATATTTTCCCTCCGAGAGAGAGAGAAAAAAATCAAAGCCGAAGCCCAGGAAAAATTGAGGATCGGGACGAAGCCGCGAGGACAGTCGAGACGCGGCGATTAATAATTGGTCGGAAGGCAGAAATAAACCCGGGAAGAACGTTGGATTCCGTGCGATAAAACAAAGCAAAAAAGAAAAAAAAAAATTAGAAAAAGGAAGGGAAAAAAGTGTGAACATCCTACTTCGGACATGAAAACGGAGATGAGCATTTATTTTTCGGATAAAGTAGGCTCGTTGTCATCTTTACGAGACATCCTATTTCGGATAAAAAAGAGGGGGAAAGATTTATTTGAATATTCAAGGGATACGAACACTCATCTCGACTCCGTTATGAAACAGAAGCGAAGCGAGATGACTCCGGTATTG
>NC_051415.1:10501907-10501976 GCF_015228065.2 Penaeus monodon
TGAGAGAGAGAAAAAAACGTTACATTCTTTGCGTTCCATGTATAATGCCACGAGATGGACTAAATGATT
>NC_051415.1:10502545-10502640 GCF_015228065.2 Penaeus monodon
CCAGTAATGAATATCCAACACAACGCACTATATTAACCATTAAAATAAACCTACACACACGCACACACACGTCCACCCTAATGTAACCACGCTCG
>NC_051415.1:10502704-10503826 GCF_015228065.2 Penaeus monodon
GAATAACAACAAAGCCAGCCGTGAACACAGAACGCACATGGACGCACATCCCCCCGACCCATCCTTTTGTGTGCGTTCGGCCAGCTGGAAGCCTTCACAGGATAAGGCCAGCCCACTCGTATAATCCGCGGGTAAAGAAAGCAAAACATGGAAAAGGGAGGAGGAGGAGGACGAGGAGGGAGGGGAGGGAGGGGAGGGAGGGGAAGGTGGAGCAGGAGGGGAGGGTGGAGAGAGGGATGGAAGGAGGAGGAGAGGAGGGAAGGAGTGGAGGAGTGAGGGGAGGATGGAGGAAGGGAGGGAGGGAGGGAGGGCAGGAGGAGGAGGAGGGGAGGATGGGTGAGTAAGGGGGGTGGAGGATGGATGGGGAGTGGAGGATGGATTGGGGGTAGGAGAGAAGGGGAAGGGGTGGAGTGGAGGGTGAAGGGAGGGAAGGGAGGAGTGGCGTGGAGTTTGGGGGAGCGAAGGATGAGTGGGAGATTGAGGGAGTGTGGAGAGTGATGGGGTGGAGTGGGGGGGGGGTAATTGGAGGGGAGGAAGGTAAGGTGAAGAGGCAGGAGAGAGGAGTGGGATGAAGGAGTGGGAGAGAGGAAGGGAGGGTAGGGAGGTAGGGGGAGAGTGGGAGGTGAGGAGGGTGGAGTGAGGGGGTGATAGGGAGAAAGGGTAAGGTGGTGAGGGAGAAGAAGGAGAAAGAGTACAGTGGTGGAGTGGAGTAACGAAGATGTGGGTAGGGAAGTAGGGTGGAGAAGTGAGGGAGAAGGGTGGAGAAGTGAGGGAGAAGGGTGGAGAAGTGAGGGAGAGGGGTGGAGAAGTGAGAGAGAGGTGGAGTAGCGAAGGAGAGGTGGAGAAGTGAGGGAGAGGTGGAGTGGTAGGGAAGAGGGGAAGATGGAGGGAGAGGTAAAGAAAGGGGCAAGGGGGGGGGTGGAGGGGGGGTAGGAGAGCGAGTGTGATGGAAGGGAAGTGAATACAGTGGAGAGAGAAAGAAGATAGATGGAGAGGACGGAAGGAAAAGGAGGGGCGGGTGGAAGAGGACGAAGAAAGGAGGAAGAGAGAAAGGAGGAGAAAGAGGAGGGGAGATTAAGGGGAGGCGTGGAGAAAGTAAAAGCATGTGTAGTGGGGGTTATT
>NC_051415.1:10503912-10504017 GCF_015228065.2 Penaeus monodon
GGAAGGGCCTTTTGCATTTGTTTTTTTTATTCCTTATTTTCCTTTCCCTGCCCTTTCCTCAATTTTTTCTCTTCTGCATTCTGTCCCTACGCCCTCCACCTTTAT
>NC_051415.1:10504240-10504667 GCF_015228065.2 Penaeus monodon
ATAAACTCCCTCAACACACATATACCCACACCAAAATAAACCGAAAATGCTCTCACTGTAATAACTGAGTAATGAATATTTAAGTAAGTAAAACCATTTGTAGCTGGGAGAGTCGAAAGCAGGAAGCTGACCTTGAGGAGAGAAGGATGAAAGCAAAAAGGGAGAGAAGGAGAAAGAGAGAAAAGTAGACTTGGGGAGAGGGGGATGAAAGCAAAAAGGGAGAGAAGGAGAAAGAGAGAAAAGTAGACTTGGGGAGAGAAGGATGAAAGCAAAAAGAGGAAGGAGAAGAGAGAAAGTGACTTGGGGGAGGAAGAAAAAGAGAGAAGAGAAGGAAAAATAGACTTGGGGAGAGGGGGGTGAAAGCAAAAAGGGAGAGAAGGAGAAAGAGAGAACAGTAGACTTGGGGAAAGAGGCGGATGAAAGCAAA
>NC_051415.1:10505453-10506572 GCF_015228065.2 Penaeus monodon
AAATAGACTGATATACGAGGAAGAGGAAAGGATAAAGAGAGAGTAAATAGGGAAGGGAAAGGCGGAGGGAAGAAAAAAGATGAGAACGAGAAAAGGAAGAAGGGAAAAAAAAGAAATCAAGACCGAGAAGAAATGAGAGAAAGGCGGGGAATGGGGAAAAGTAGGAGAAAGAAAGAATAATGGAAAAGAGAGCAACGAACAAGGAATAGGGAGAGAACGGAAAGGGTGTAAGAGGGAAAAGGAATGAGGATAGAATAAGGAAGAGGGAGAAGAGGAGGAAAAAGTGAAAGTGGAGGAGAAGAAGCAGGGAAAAAAGGATAGGAGGGGGGCAGAGGGAAAGAAGAAACAGAGGAGGAAAAGAGAAGATGAAGAGAGAAGATAGATTAAAAAAGGTAAGAAAGTAATGAGGAAAAGAAAGAAGGGAAAAGGAGAGGAGAGACGGAAGAGGGAGAAGAGAGAAAACCAATAAAAAGGAAGAGGGAGAGAGAGAAGGAAGGGTAAAGAGAGAGGAAAAAGAGAGAAAAGAGAGAGATAAGAGGAAGAAAGAAAACAGAGAACAGGGAAATGGGGGAAGGAGAGGGAATGAAGAGAAGAGAAAAATGCTTAACGAGGAAGAGGAAAGGATAAAGAGAGAGTAAATAGGGAAGGGAAAGGCGGAGGGAAGAAAAAAAGATGAGAACGAGAAAAGGAAGAAGGAAAAAAAAGGTAAATCAATTACCTGAAAACGAAAGCACGAGAAAGGCGAAATGGAAAGAAAGAATAATGGAAAAGAGAGCAACGAACAAGGAATAGGGAGAGAACGAGGGTATAAGAGGAAAGGAAGAGAAAAGGAGGAAAAAGGAAAGTGAGGGAGAGAGCCAGAGGAAGGAAGGAGGGGGGAGAGGGAAAGAAGAAACAGGAGGAAGGAAAAGAAGAAGGAGAAGAAGATAGATTTAAAAAAAATGGAATGAATAGTATGAGGAAAGGAGAAAGAGAGAGAGAGAGAGGAAGGAGCGGAGAGGGGAGAAGAGGATAAAGCCGAATAAAAAGGGAAGTACGAGGGAGAGAGAAGGCAAGATAAATGGATTGAGAGAGAGAATAACAGTAGAGAAAAGAGAGAACGATCACGAAGAAAAGAAA
>NC_051415.1:10506588-10506661 GCF_015228065.2 Penaeus monodon
ATTGATAGTCCTAATCGCCGCGGGGAAATAAGGAGCAACACAAGTGGATGGATGTTGAGAGAGGAACAGAAGG
>NC_051415.1:10506890-10507995 GCF_015228065.2 Penaeus monodon
CCTGGGGGGGGTGGGGGGGTGGAAGCCTGCACGCAAAGACTGACAGACAAAGACTTCTTCAAAACAACCACAAGCATTAAAGATTACCAAATAGACTTATACACAATGGTTTCAAACATATATTATCACTCTTTCACAGATATATATTCATGTTATGTACATATCTACCTGCCTAGGCACATTGTACTCATCATCATCATCAGTACCCTACTTAATAACCCAGATGTTAATGAACAGGGTAATTTAAAAATTTAAATTTTGGTATATCAAAGATCATGAAAAAAATTATGAACTGTATACAATATTCCGAATGAACATATCACGCTTATCAAAATCTTTCGATTAATTCTTGTCGCTGTTACCGTACTACCAATCACTGAGAAAACACATTAATATTCATATTATAGAGAGAGAATCCATCGATGATCCACAGAGCTCAAACTCTAAAATACAACTAAAATATTGTTAAATTTAGGTACTGGGTGTCAAAAGCATGGTCACAAAGAATTCACCAATCACTGATTATTAGATATCCCTCTAAAATACGTAATCTCATAATCGACACGAGAGAGGAAAAACAAGATATTCAAATTTACTCCTGCATCATAATTCAACTCGCCGGTTGCAATCAATGTATAGATAAGACGTTTTTCTCAAGCGACAAGCGACTAAGACAGCATAGGAAAATGTTTCAGCATCGAATGACTGCTTAAGTAAACGTTTTTATCAGCAGTCCGTGTTCTCTGTTATTGAAACAGATTCAGTTGATACTTCTTTGGAAATATACTGGACATACAAAATACAAGAAGCTAATACTAAACAAGACATACAGAAGGTAAGACTAAACAAGGCATACAAAAAGCTAAGACTAAACAAGGCATACAGAAGGTAAGACTAAACAAGGCATACAAAAAGCTAAGACTAAACAAGGCATACAGAAGGTAAGACTAAACAAGGCATACAAAAAGACTAAACATAAGAAACAGTAAGGAGGAAAGAGAAGGGATAAATGACCCGCAATAGCAGAATAATGGAAGGAAGAAATAAATGCGACACAGAAAAAAAGAAGAGATGCTGTGACGAAAGGATATATTTCAGAGGGCCG
>NC_051415.1:10508120-10508503 GCF_015228065.2 Penaeus monodon
GGAGGAAGCACAGAACATAGCGAGAAAATAAATATATACATAGGCAGCGAGACCAGAGTTAACAAAGATCAGAACCATTTGTAGCGGAAACAACAGTCGAGATCTTATAAGGGGAAGAGAGCACATGAACGGCGTTGCGACCAAATCCGAATATATCACTGCCCTTAAAATCTCGAACTATTAAGCGTACTCTGTCCATATGGCCTTCAACATTTAATAATAACCTCTCCCTCCCCTTTTAAGCACTGTTCCACCCTTTTCGTACATACACTGTCATTCTTCTAAGATTTTTTTTCCCGCGTTCACATTTCGTCCAATTTCTCTTGCACCATATATTGTTTTTCTTTATTTTCAGCGGAAAATTTCATTCATTATACATTCCC
>NC_051415.1:10508780-10509011 GCF_015228065.2 Penaeus monodon
ACTTTCTCCTCTGTTATTTTGTCCCTTTTCATTTGAATGACAGAATAATCGCAATATTCCATAATTCAATTTGTTAGTGTTGCTGATTTTAGATCTAGTATTGTTGCTAATAGATGGCGACACCAAGACGTATGGGGTCACTGATTGGCCAAACAGCTCATTCTCAATGACCAATGAAGTCGTCGGAAATATTCGCCTGGTCACCGAAGCTGAAATGCCATTACAAAATAA
>NC_051415.1:10509169-10509519 GCF_015228065.2 Penaeus monodon
AAAAGAAAACGGATGGGCCAACGAGGAGGAGGCCTGATGATGAGGTGGACGGCATAACGATGGGGCACGGGATGTGGCCATTGGGCAGATTTACGTTAGATAATAGTGATTAGATATAGATAGAGGTGCGCTGACTGGCAAAATCGCGCCAGAAACAAGAAGAGAGCACGAGGACGGTTGGGCACCGAGGGAGTAGGCGAGAGCGAGTGGAAGGAAAGACGGGCCCGGGGGCTTTGTCAGGGGGCGTTCTTTTAATGTACGATTAATAAGTCTACTGGATATAATTCAATAATTTTTAAAAATATAGGGAGATATATAGGTTTACATATAACGAGGAAAAAGATAGTAGA
>NC_051415.1:10509828-10509935 GCF_015228065.2 Penaeus monodon
GTCGATGGATATCGTTTATTATTTCTTACACTCGAAATTTCATATATTGCAAAAGAAATTTACAAGAACAAATATCTCATACGCACAAAACACGGACACGACATACA
>NC_051415.1:10510455-10510612 GCF_015228065.2 Penaeus monodon
AGAAGCTTTCACCCTACACCGACCTGGCTCCATTCTCACCAGGCCGGGCTGTGTCTCGCCAAACTGCCTCTTGTCCCGGTGCAACACTGCAAAGAAAGGCACATTCTTAAAGTTGTCGTGAAATTCATCTATAAAGGCGTTAGGGTGGCTCGGAACA
>NC_051415.1:10510905-10511102 GCF_015228065.2 Penaeus monodon
TTTTGTTTCGCATGTGTTACTATTTCCTCCGCCATTTTATGAAAACCCAAAAGAAGTAAAATAATAATAAAGCCAATAGCTATATATAAAAAAAACCAATTAATAAAACGGGATTATTTTGTACAACATCAAGAAAATTATCAACATATAAAAAAAAATCTAATCAAAAGAATACCATGGCATCACTGCAAAATTGA
>NC_051415.1:10511142-10511330 GCF_015228065.2 Penaeus monodon
TTCAACAACAACAATAAAATCAATTAAACCAAACAATCTAAAAAAAAATGATAATAATAGTTTAGACAAATAACAAAGACGCTCGATAAAAACCAGAAGAAAAAAATGGCGCTTAGTATCTCCCAAAACATCTCGAAATCTGGAGAATCGAACAACTGTTTCCTCTCTTCTTGTGGGAACCTGCCTCT
>NC_051415.1:10511551-10511660 GCF_015228065.2 Penaeus monodon
GTCTTTATTTTTGTCCCTTTTTCGCCTCTTTACCTCTAGTTCCAGCTATTAATTATTTGTGTTGGTGGGGAGGGGGGGGGGTAATTGTATGCAGTTAGTCTCTAAATAT
>NC_051415.1:10512362-10512839 GCF_015228065.2 Penaeus monodon
GATTACTAGTAAACCGCTTACAAGTTAATCTAAGTATTAAGCATTAACATCAATGCGAACACGTAAGATATTTAACGCAAGAGTTAATTTGTCTCAGTGGAAGAAAGGAAGGTGGGAGATACAATCAGTTATATTGAAAAGAAAAGGCTTTGTATTGTGTCACAGTTATAATTCTACCTCGTCTCTTTATTGCAGTCCACGTATCGTTTCTTCTTTATTCTTTATCAAAACTCTAAATGGAATTATGCTGTTGTCATCCTTCATTAGAATTATATGGTTGTACGTTATAATTACATCTTCAAGACATTGAACCTTATAAAGAGAATTACCTAATTACAGTACGCACCCTTTCCAGCAGATTAATTGTTATTAAATTAATTTGCTTATGATATCAGAAGACAGCACGCTATTTTCCCTTTAATGTGTATGTAGAATTCATTAGCAAATATCATAATTGCCCGACAAAGGTTTTTCATT
>NC_051415.1:10513517-10513792 GCF_015228065.2 Penaeus monodon
TACATCTTCCTATTGGCATGAAAGCATTGACATCACATAAACTATACGGATTTCAATAGGTCCGTGAAAACACGAGCTTCATGGCGTTAATCCACACATGCGTTCATCCTTATGTTTCCGGTGAAATGTTCATATCAGCTTTCTTCTTACGAGGTTCGAGATCAATAGTGAGGAGATTCAAGGCGTTCATGGTGTTTATATAGGACGCACAAGAGATTTGGATCGCTCGTGTTCTCTCGTGATTTTTCTCTCGCGTGTTGGCTGTTTTCGTGTTT
>NC_051415.1:10514112-10514218 GCF_015228065.2 Penaeus monodon
CTTATCCTAAATGAAAACTCTACTCGATCCTCCAGGAAAATCCATTTTAAAAATAATCATACCAGCAGCACTGCACTGATATTAATATTCTAATCAAAACCACGGT
>NC_051415.1:10514276-10514655 GCF_015228065.2 Penaeus monodon
GCTAAATGTCCCCAACAACAAAATTAGAGAGAGAGAAAAAAAATTACTGATAAGAGAACAAGACAATTATGAAAACACAAACCAGAGCACGACATAATATATTGAAAAAGAGACGTTAAAAAGTGGAAAAAGCAAAAAACAGTTTGAAAGAATAATGAAATAATAATAAAACGCTAATAACAAATTTGATGCTGATGAAGCTCACGATCAAAATTCTAGAAATGAGAATTACCAGAGACTGACTGTGTAAACAAACCGAGGCAAAGAGAGAAAAGAAGGTGTGAAAAAGTGGAAAAAGGAGTAATGAAACGGTGGATGAAGAAACGTGAGAGTAAATAAGAGACGAATCATGAGAACGTTGTTAGACGAGTAAAGATGT
>NC_051415.1:10515026-10515236 GCF_015228065.2 Penaeus monodon
CCTCAAATCTTAGCCCTTATTAACACTCCCCCTCCACACAGAGCACAATACAAAGGACCAGAATAAACACGAGGGTTCCTCAGGTCCCGAAAGTGAGCCTGCAGTGGTCATTTTCAAAGGCCTCGACAAGACTAAACACAGGAATGCCTTGCTTACAACCTGGCGTCTGCATCATTCACGAACCGAGCTCACGATATGGCCAAAGATTAA
>NC_051415.1:10515287-10515385 GCF_015228065.2 Penaeus monodon
GTATTTGCTAAATGTAATCTGCTTTATTGTCCAAATTTTTTTTTTTTTCACATGTTGAATAGTGGTGGATGGTTGTTCACGAGATAACAGAAGATTAA
>NC_051415.1:10515419-10515535 GCF_015228065.2 Penaeus monodon
TTGGCTAATTCAATCTGGTTTCATTTTTCCACGTGGAAGAGGGGCAGATGGAAGGAGTACGTTTCACAGAGTAAATATTGTGACTGAATTTTCTTAATAATATATGTGGATATGAG
>NC_051415.1:10515813-10516244 GCF_015228065.2 Penaeus monodon
TGCTGAAACATAACACGGGATGGAGAACGAATATAAGAATAAAAAAGATAATTTACAGGTATCAAAACCCACTGTGAGATGACCAAGGCATGTCAATCTTACTATTCAATACCGAGTAATTAATTACATGACAGTCATTCAGGAATTCACAGCAACAAAATACAGAAAACAAACATTCATTACATCTGTCAAGTCCAGCTCTCAATATGTCTTATAATATAAAAGCGTGTAGGAATCGCATCTCTCGTAAAAGTGTTATTACGTGTAGCAGTTACATGGCCATCAATACATTATAGATATGCAAAGATGAGCGAAGTCCTTCTGAAACTAGACTCGAAGCCACATTTAATGGTAACATTTTAGTACCTTGTAGATAAAACACAGATTAATATACACGTGTGTGTTGCGTTCGTTGCAAGCAATGATGTTGA
>NC_051415.1:10517455-10517527 GCF_015228065.2 Penaeus monodon
AACTTATAATAATTATATTTCCGTAACTTCTTTAATGATTGCGAGCAAGTGATATTATGATCAATCTTGCAG
>NC_051415.1:10518041-10518285 GCF_015228065.2 Penaeus monodon
GTTCCAAGGAGAGTTGTGCTACAAATGGAGTTGTGTTACAAAGACAGCAGATCACATTCGCATTATGCTTGTAAGAAAAACAACAGCAACTTCCTGTAATTATTCCCCAGTTAGTAGGAAGTGCTTAACACAACTCGAAATTTTAAACTCGGGTTGTGGATTATCACCAGTAATTTGTAACTGTGAGAGAGTGTGTTTGTTCAGCAAGGGTTTCGTTGTTGGTTGATCTAACACTCTGAAATTT
>NC_051415.1:10519121-10520143 GCF_015228065.2 Penaeus monodon
TTCCTATGCATACTGTATGGGAATGCGTGCTACTGGTGTATACAGCATATACTGCACAGAAAACTTCGTGTGCGTGCTCGCGTCTGTGCTTGCTTATGCGTGTGTGTGTAAACATGCATTCATCTTTGTGGATGCATATTTACTTATACATTTTTCTAGGTGAGTGTGTGCGCGTGGTCGGTCGTACATATACACATAGATCCAATGTGTATATAATATCACTCGATATATCAGAATCTTCTTAGCCAATCACGATCCTTGGACGCGGTCTCTCGACCAATCACCATCCAGGAACTCTACACGGATATGGAACTGTGTACAGATGTGTTCTTAATATGCAAGAAAATGCGTAAATACCTAAAAAGTCTTCTCTAAAATGTCGTGGTCCGATTCCTTACATACAAAACGTAATTTGCATAATATAAATAGCAAATAAGGCCTTATCGATTAGCCTTCCGGGCCCACTGTAATTTCTATAAAGAGCTACCCACGTGGTTTCGATCTCGGCTCCAAAGAAATAGTTTGAGAAAAGTCCTTCTTTACACTGTTCTTTTCTGTTCATCTTTTCTCCGCGTTGCTTATACCAATTCACGCCAAATACATATTTCTGAACAATGAACGTACTTTTCTTGTATTAAATCGCACACATCTTATCGCTCGACTTGTATGTCTACCTTTTCATAAAATAATAGCATGATTAACAAAGTTGATAGACGTTGTAGAAGGGAGTCCACAGAAATATCTAGAATAACGAACTTTTGATTGCCGTTTCTTTGTTTCTAGTTTTCTTGGCGTGATCGGGCAGTTTCGTGTTTCATTCACGAACGACCCAGGACAATTAACTCCACGTAAACATATACTAACTGTATAAGTGTTGAACCGGTACGAATACACCACAGTCCAGTAACCATGATTATTACAACCTTTCTTTGAATACATCACTTGATTTTGCATAAAACATTTTCAGGTCCCTCTTGAATTTCTTGTCAGTATCACACTTACAAAATGTAAATAAACATTAT
>NC_051415.1:10520283-10520354 GCF_015228065.2 Penaeus monodon
ACGGTACCCTTCATTAGTCTGTCTTATTTCCTTTGCGATGCCCAGTCTGCACATACTGTATATCCTGCCTT
>NC_051415.1:10520388-10520670 GCF_015228065.2 Penaeus monodon
GTGTGTTAATCTACAAAAAAAATAGAAAGAGGGAGATGAAAAATAAAAACTTATAAGTTGATAGATGAATAGACAGTCAAGTTATTTTCTGCAGATGAGTACATACAGACCCATACACCAAAGAATCGAAAATTCGTAAATGCAGGGGATGCAATACAAGGCACTATATTTCCTAATTAAAATCACGGGTAAACTTTAAAACGTGTTATTATAACTAGGTCAACAATATCGTCAACATCACCATCAAGACTATTAATATCAATAAAGAACTTTACGCTGGAT
>NC_051415.1:10521077-10521584 GCF_015228065.2 Penaeus monodon
AAAGGACCAAATAATTCATGTGAATATCAGTAACAGGGAAACACACACACGCATGCTGTCAGCTGAGTGTAAAACATTTTTATCTACAAGGCACTAAATCGTAATTCAACCAGGTGTGACAGCGAATTAAACAGAACAGTACTTAGTTTTATATGCATGGCTGTCTAATGCTTCGGTGACCATGTGTCTGTTCCGGCCAATATTAACCTGCAGAAAAATACAATTTCAGCGCGCACTGTGTCGTAAAATGTCAATATAAGGTAGATTTGAACACATCCTCTTCCTGCTAATTTGCACCTGGTACTCCATCCGTGTAACAGGTGCCTCTCCCCAACAGGTTATTGCTATCGATGACAAGCTGTGCATTCCTCTTAAATGTGTGTGTGGTGATGGGGATTTTGATCAAAAATGACTTAAAAAAGGTAATCATAAACCGCAATGCACACGAGAAGACGGAAATGAACTTAGATACAAGAGCATAACTAGTTGATTCTAGATTACACACAG
>NC_051415.1:10521624-10522529 GCF_015228065.2 Penaeus monodon
TTAATGGAGCCCATTGCTAAAAAGACCTGCCAGAAATTTGTATTGGGGTTAGTCTTTGTGTTGACGGATGTGTTAGTTAGGGGGTGATACATTACTAACGCGGACAAAACTCAGGTAGCAGAAGGTATGGGGTACTTTTGAAAAATATCTGAAGTGTGCATTTAATAAAATTGGCACAAAAACTACGGGAAACACACCAAATACCTCATAACCGAAATATACGCGTGAGCTCAATGTCTTTCTTTTCAGCATAAAAAAATCGAGAGGAAAATTAATCACACGTCCGATTTCCTTAGAATATAAAGAACTTACATGCATATATATCTACTTTGTACAGAGACATCAGCACAGAAAGGATTATTACAATGTAGTACAAATGATAAATAGTGGTGATATGTGGAAATACCAAGAGCTTCCAGTCTTTAAAATAAAAACTGGATGCATGGAAGTCTGCAGATATATTAGAATTTAATCTGCAGTGCGAATATTCATAAACAGGCATTTCCAAAGTGTTTAGATCATTACAGAAAAGTTATTCTCGACAAGGTGTGTGGTCAACATTGAATGAAATTAATTCAGCAGATAATATGGAGGTTATACAGACACCCGTACTTTTAAGAGAATGTACTGTGATGCGTGATTCACCATCCGGTCTGAAGCTTGAGGCAAAGGAATGTTAAAATGAAGAAATAGAGAGAGAGAAGGGGGGGGCTAACAAAGAGAGTCAGAAGCAACCAACCAAAATGAAAGAGTGCAAGATTTTGTAAAAGAAGTATTATAATAAAAGTGATGTTGGAATCTGGTGGATGGAGAAAAATGTGAACTTCAGTGTGGTACCTGAAAGCCACAGTATACCATCATACCCTACGTCGTAGTGTGAACCCAACCATAAATCACTATCATAA
>NC_051415.1:10523036-10523403 GCF_015228065.2 Penaeus monodon
CTGTTACAGTGTATAACTTATGAACTTACATACATTAACAGGTATTTACTATTGTCTACTACAAACAGGAACATGTACTATGCATTTGATTATTTAATTCAGTTACATTATTCCTAATGCATTTAATACTATTATAACTATCATCACCATAATCATCAGTGCCTTTTTAAATCTGCATTATCATGGTGACTAGTATCAGTACTATCAACATATTATGATCTTTCTCGTTACAGTAATTGATACTGTTGATACTAATTTAAGTAAAGTGTTTCTTATTATTTCTAATCATCGTTGTGATTAACGTAATAGCAGATTTTATAGTGTAATCATGAATAACTGCATACTGTTCCACAGAGAAAATTTTTTG
>NC_051415.1:10524629-10525011 GCF_015228065.2 Penaeus monodon
AGTCAAAGCCATATTTATTCGTTGTAATAATATTTCTAAAATGTTTTGATGAATTTAGAACACCTGACAGACTTCCATGCAAAAGAGCTCTAAGTGTACGCGTGTTCAAAGCAAAGCAGTCGTGCAAATAAAGACGATGTAGATACAGCAAGTAGTTCGTGGTATTAAGACCTAGATGTAGTTCTTGCATGCAGAGAAGCAGGATCCTTGCTTTTGGAGGTGTAGGTTATTTTCCCACGCACACAGGCAGAGTGCATGTTATTTCCCAGCGAGGGAGAGGAGAATGCATGTTTTGAAGTAAGATTTCCAGATGTACAGCACGGTGCATGGTGTGCGTATAAAAGCAGAATGTGCGAGAATGCTGGTATTATGAATGACATAT
>NC_051415.1:10525038-10525581 GCF_015228065.2 Penaeus monodon
AACAAATGCATGATTACATGGGAGAAGTTAGATTGCATGTCGTTGCTCATGGAGATGGATAAGGACATGACTGAGACACGGGAGGAGAGTTACTTAATGGGTGGTATTAGTCTGTCCTTTTGAAATGGTAATGAAAATGTGGAAGAAAAAAAAGAGAGAGAGAAAGAGAAGAGCGTTGAAGAATGTTGTTTTACAGCGATGCAGGGGAGGTTATTGCATGGCCTCGGAGGTTTAAGCGAGATAGAACAGAAGAGTAAAAATATGCTTTACGCTGACAGAAGCTTTGGGCTGAGAGAAAATTCATGGCGACTTGAATGGGAAAGAAAAATGAGAAGAAAAATAAATAACGCTTGCTGGTATCAGTATAACATTGCAGAGCACAGTGGCAAGGACTCTCAAACAGTAAGGAAAAAGGTCCGTGTGTAAAAGAACATAGAAGTATGCAAAACTTGAGTTGACACGAAAGTACGTCAAATAGCTTCACTCCTGTTACCAACGAGAATTCCTTTACGTTAGACATGACAAGCTGCATTCCAGAATTCA
>NC_051415.1:10525611-10525944 GCF_015228065.2 Penaeus monodon
TTTCCTGTTACGGTTGTTATTAGTTCATTTTTACAATAAATCGGAAGAGTTCGTTTAGACAGGATTATTTTTTGTTGACTTAGAGGGAAAGAGGGAAAGGAAGGAAGGAGGTTATGTAAGTAAATAAATTCATTTTCAAGAGGAAGATCACTAGAATTTGCTGTATTCCTCTAGTGTTGATCTGTGAGTTGCCGTGCAATGCGTGAAGGAATGTGGGGAGCGAGAAGGAAAGCAGAGAAGGTGATTGACGGGAATGAGTGAATAAGTACATGACTTCAAAAATGTATGGCGGATCAGACATATGCACATTTACGCTCGAGGCTGAAAAGACTC
>NC_051415.1:10526034-10526508 GCF_015228065.2 Penaeus monodon
AAAGAGAGAGAAAGAGAGATAATGTGAGCATTAACAATGTGATGCACTGCGAAATCCCGCTGATGCAGCGATGGAATTTAATCAGAATCTAGAAAGATAGCATCAATGCCTCCAAGAGTCCTCGATCATGCTGGAGATTCAGCAAAAGCGAACAGACACACACAGACGCATGCGTTGCCCTTGAATCCAACATGGCAGTGAAGACGTGGAGAAATTCGCTGGGGGTTAATTCGTCCAGAGCCGCGAGAGAAGGAAGGAATAACTCAGCCATAACCCCGGGCTGTTCAGCTTTAAGAGGACTAAAAGCTGCATGAGGAGCGTTGCAGCTGCCGTCCGCCCGCAGTTCTCTTTTCATTAGCGCTAATTAGTGTTAGATTAATTCATCCAAGGGGGCGCGCCGTCCCCTTCTCCCCCCATCCCTGTCTGTGCTTCGTCCGCCCGCCGAAATGGAGCATCCAACGCCTCTCGGGGAAC
>NC_051415.1:10526570-10526721 GCF_015228065.2 Penaeus monodon
TCCGGGCCGCCTCGTTCCCGCCTTCGCCCGGGCCGCCGGCTTATCAGCTCCAGCTGCCCGGGACACGAGTCTCCCGCTCCGAAGCCAGGGAAATAATTGGTGGTCATGTCATCCCAGCGGGCGGTGGGTGGCGGCTGTGTGTCTGTTTGTA
>NC_051415.1:10526750-10527348 GCF_015228065.2 Penaeus monodon
AAGAAGAGGAAGAGACGACGCGACGGCGGGCTTTGCAACAGGAAAGTACCTCTGCAACAGGCCTCGCCGAGCGTAATAACTTGTCAGTTGAATGAATATGAATATTACACGCTTGCCTACAAGTGCCCCGACTCTACTGACGTTAATACCCGACTTGTCTCTGGGGCGTCTTTACCAGCCTTTGGGACACTTTGGGACGCTGCCCATTATGTGTAGACGCAGTCCGTGTAGAGATGGATATTTCATGGTGATAAGCGAGTCACGATGTCACACCCATCTAGAGGAATTTTTTTTATTGTTATTGTCGTTTCGGATACGATAACACACGTATTAATCGAGTGAATGCCGTTCTCTTTTTGGTATTCTTTTAATCAGTCACATTGGCTAGGATGGAGCGTTTTGTCTTACCTTGAGAGGCCGTAGCCATGGTATAAGACGATGGCGGAATGTTGGCGCAACAATTGTATAGGTACACAGCAGGTGTAAGTTATGTAGTTAGGGATATGCTCGCCACGGCTCCATACTGCCATCACCGTGTGCGGATCAACACTGGCCACTAGACCTGCGCGCAGGGGGTCGGCGGGCTCCACCAATGGCG
>NC_051415.1:10527383-10528519 GCF_015228065.2 Penaeus monodon
ACTTCTTCGAGACCCGCGCCGGCTCCGCGCTCTCGGTCTAACCCTAAAACCTTGCCGAGACATTTCTCTCTTTCTTTTTTCTCCTCCTCCCCCCACCCCTATTTTGTATATGCTTCACACATTTAATGTTTTAGTTACAGTGTTCGAGATATTATGTCGGGCTGAGGTTTTGAAATTGGATCTTTCTTCAAGAACAATCACGGACAGGATTTTGCCTCAAAATGTCTACCTCACCCGCCATCTCGGGAGAGCTCGCGCACCCGCCAACCGACAGCAAAGACCCCAGCGTATCCCAAAGACTTTATATGTTCTAGACTGAAGTTATTACATTTATCATACTGAATGCACTGGTAGCCTGGTGTGCGGTGGGGAGTGTACAGGGGGAGGAGGGAGAGAAGGGGAGACTGGATGGCTGTCCGGGGGGCGCTTCCCCCTTCTCTCCTCCGTAAGAAGTTGCTCCATTACATTCGTGCTTGAGCCAGCCGTAGATATACATATTTTTCCCTCTTCATTTTCCTATATTTTTCTCCTCGTCAACCATTCCTCGGAAATGGTAGTGTCCCATGACTATCTGTTTAATCTCAACGCGTTAGACTCCGGCAAACCGTAAAAGGGGTCTCCTCATTCAAGATACAAGGTTGTTCATATCCTACCCCTGTTTTAAACTTCCCAAACGAAGGGTCTTGTTATTATCAACACAGGCGAGGGGAAGGGAAGAGGAAGCGTGTGCTAGAGGAACTATGGGCGTATTTCCAACCGCGAATGAAGACTCGAGAAAGAAGGGGAGGGAGGACGAAAATGAAGTCTGTTGGAGGATTAAGGTTTTGGCGAGCGCTGACGAATGGGCAAAGGGGATTGAGGATTTTAAGGATATGAAAAAGGGTTAGGGGAGGAGGGAAAGGGGTTGAAATATGAAGCGCTGAGTGAATAAAAAGAAAGAGGGAGAGAGAAAAGAGGAAAACATAGACGGAGAGGAACTGTTAAGAAGGGTAGAGGGTGAGGTTGAAAGCCGAATATGTCGATAGGTAATAGAGTGCAAAGCGACGGATCTGGATACAAGATGTTATACCAAAACGAACTAGCCAGATACACAGCGCTTCGAAGGGAAAGGAAAGAACGTAGAAACTATAAGTTCC
>NC_051415.1:10528559-10528753 GCF_015228065.2 Penaeus monodon
GACAGGACGAGGAGGGTGTGGGATAAAAATGGTGGAGCCGTTAGGGAGGTGAAGTTAAAAAGTAAAGGGGAGATGAACATTAAAATTTTAAAGGGGAGAGAGAGCTTAGGGGGCCAAGGAAGAGCCAAAGGTTGAGGAGAAGCAAGGGAAGGGAAGAGAAAGGTGAGGGGTTATAGATAGACAGATATATCAAT
>NC_051415.1:10528930-10529427 GCF_015228065.2 Penaeus monodon
GCGAGAGAGAAACAAGGAACGCGCTGAAAATTCATACTCACGATACATACTTCACAAACGACATGCCTCAAACACTCCGCATTCTTTACACTATATATACATTCTACATACAACGCGCGCCCCTCATTCGGTATGCTTCACACACTGTATGCCCCATCCCCTTGCCTCTCCCCCAAACACAATATGCCCCAGACACTGCCTGTCTCTCCACCGTAGAGTCTGTTGATAGTCAAACTCAAAATCTTTAGACTGTATTGAATAAAAACAATTATTCTGCGAAAATGGACTTTCTCAAAATAGTACATCGGTGGCGAGAGACTAACCCCGACGCGTTTGCACTGTGAAAACAGTACAAACAATCTCTTTGAATTTCACTAGCAGAACGAAGATCTTGAGAATATTGCATTTAAACCTTCAATGTTGCGAGGAGTGCATTTGAAGGGGGGAGAGCAAGGCCGATCGAATGAACTGGATGGCATTCTCCTAACGATTTTCAG
>NC_051415.1:10529475-10530053 GCF_015228065.2 Penaeus monodon
GAAGGCGGAGGGAAAAACACCTCGCCATTTTTTACGCAATGGTTTAACACATTTGTTAAAAATGCTGTCGATGAGATATCTATTTTTTCCCTTTTTTAATATTGATTTCTCAGTGTCTGCGGTAATTTATAAGTGTTATATAGCACTCAAATGCGTAAACTAAACCAAACCTCGGTATGAATTACGTTACGTTATAACTTCCCAGCACACAAAATGTAAACTACATCTACATCTAGCCACATCCACATACATAATGCCTCTTCTCGTGCGCCAAACATATTCTCCATCTTGTTTAGCAAGTTTGGAAGTGCTGGTCCCTGAGGCGGCATTCCGGGTCGTACTTTTCAAAGCCGACTTTTAGAGGGAACTGTGTAGGCTTCGAACACTCGCCATTAACAGCCTTACGCTCTGTCTCCTCTTCGTCCTCCCTGCGCCCCCCTGCGTCTAACCTTTCTTCTGTTTCCCTTCCCCCTGTTTCCTCCCCCCCCCCTGCCCTTCTCCTTCTCTCTTATTCTCGCCGCTTCTCCCTCTCTTTCTCCCTCTCAAAGACCCCTTTTGGTTCTCTCTTCTCCAGATTG
>NC_051415.1:10530167-10530296 GCF_015228065.2 Penaeus monodon
TCTGCGTCACGGTTCCTTCGGAATGTTTCCTTCTCTTTTTTTTTTTTCTTTCTCTTTATTCTCTTCTCGTTTGTCTTATTGCGTTCACTCTTGGGCTTTTCCCTTGATCTTTCTCGTTCTTTTTCACGT
>NC_051415.1:10530526-10530809 GCF_015228065.2 Penaeus monodon
TTTTAACCTACGTCCCGTATCCCTCTCCCTCCTGCCCCTCCGCCTCCCTTTCTCCCCTCCTTTCTATGGTCCCTTTAAGGCGTTCTTTCCCCCCCCCCCACCCCCTTCTATGGTCCCTTCTCCCCCCGATCCTTCTCCTGCCCTCCTTCCCTTCGGCCCCCTTCCTTCCCCTCCTTCCCTTCTCCTGCCCTCCTTCCCTTCGCCCCCCCCTTCCGCACCCCTCTTGGGCTTTGAAAACGCATCTCACGAGGTTCAGCAGAGCCATAAATACTTCACTGCGACG
>NC_051415.1:10531095-10531190 GCF_015228065.2 Penaeus monodon
CCTTTGTCTACTTCCCTTCATCCCTCCTCCTTTACCTTATCACCATCGTCAACGAATCATATCTTTATCTCATCCTGAGATAAGTAAACGAAAAA
>NC_051415.1:10531287-10531400 GCF_015228065.2 Penaeus monodon
TTTGAACCGCGAGCCAAGTTGAGTGAGCCTCTTGAACAAAGCAGCGTCGTCAGAGTCAGCTAAGCCAAGTCCTCAACCCTGAGTGTGTGTGTGTGTACGCGCTCATGTAAGCG
>NC_051415.1:10531591-10531686 GCF_015228065.2 Penaeus monodon
CATAGGAGGCAAGCTTTTAAGGCGTTCCAACCTCACTAAGTTTTCTGCCTTTGTTGTCTTATATACATAAGTGCACATATTGCCGTTTTTCCGTG
>NC_051415.1:10532446-10532723 GCF_015228065.2 Penaeus monodon
CATCCTTCATTTATGTCTTTCATACATTCCCGTTTTTTCTGTCGTTCTTATCTTTTATCCACATCCTTTTTTCTTTTTGCTTTGTTGTTTTTTTCTGCTTCTTTTCTCTCTTTCTCTTTCTCTCTTGGTCTAGTTTTATCATCTCTATAATTATCATTTTCTTGATTTTGTTCTCTCTCTTTCTTGCTGTTTTCTTGTTTCCCTTTCTTGCATTTATCTTTTTATTGTTCTTTCTTCCTTTCACCTCCCCCTTCCCCTATCTCTTTGTCTGTTTACT
>NC_051415.1:10533238-10533857 GCF_015228065.2 Penaeus monodon
TTTTCTCGTTTTCTTTTTTTATGTTTAATTATCTTATTTCTTCCTTTTGTTTACCTCTCTCTTTTTTCGTCAATATCCCTTCCTTCCTTTTTATTGTTATTTTTCTTTAGCTTTTCGTTTTCCCTCCTCTCTTTCCCTGTTTTCCATTTCTTATGTCTTATCGCTGTTTCTCTCGTTCGCCTGATCTATCCTTCTTTCTCTTTCTTTCTCTCATATTTTCTCCTCTCTTTCTTTATCCTTCTTTTCTCTCCCTTACGTCCTTCTTTCGTGGTCTTTTCCTCTTTCGCTATCCCATCTTTTCCCCCTCTTGCATCTTCCTTTCATTTTTCTCCTCCTCTCTGTATCCCATTTTCTCTCTCTTGCAGCCTCTTTTCGTGTTTTCTCCTCCTCTTTCTCTATCCCATCTTCTCTCTCATCCTCCTCTCGTGCTTTCTCCTCCTCTTTCTCTATCCCATCTTCTCTCCCTTTATCATCCTCCTCTCGTGCTTTCTCCTCCTCCTTTCGTGCTTTCTCCTCCTCTTTCTCTATCCCATCTTCTCTCTCTTTATCCTCCTCCTCTCGTGCTTTCTCCTCCTCCTTTCGTGCTTTCTCCTCCTCTTTCTCTATCCCATCTTCTCTC
>NC_051415.1:10535537-10535827 GCF_015228065.2 Penaeus monodon
AAACAAAAACAACAAAAAAACAAGAGAAATGCGGAATGCGCACTTCGGTCATTCGAAAAGAGTCGGCGGGAGGGAGCATATACACACAGTGCCACCAGATATGCTTCCATATTTAACGTGGCTTAATATTCTGTATCTCGCTTGTGCTAATGTAATATTTATGCCGTTTATAGTACCGGATAACATTGGACTAGTAGGGGGAGGAAGGGGCGGTAGGGGCGTGTGATATCAGTAAAATGTAACGGAGATACAGAGGCATCCGGAAAAAATAACGTAGTGGAGAAGGGTAT
>NC_051415.1:10535852-10536012 GCF_015228065.2 Penaeus monodon
GAATCTAAAATCATTGCTTTGGTGGTATTTAATGCATGAAGGTGACTCAAGTTTATATTTACAGTGGGAGGAGATAGAACACATGCTTGGTAATTCCTAAACTTAGTTCACAGTATTTACATGAAATAAACAGAATATTTAATTGGGCTAGGTACTACAA
>NC_051415.1:10538337-10538431 GCF_015228065.2 Penaeus monodon
TAAGCTTTGGATATTCAGGAGTGAAAAAAAGTAGAAGAAGCCAAAGGAGGGTGAAAAAGAAGGGAGTTTTCTGTGTACGTTTCATTTGCGTGTT
>NC_051415.1:10540326-10540587 GCF_015228065.2 Penaeus monodon
AGACTCTCTATCCAGAGATTTCATGCACTCATAAAGGCCAGCATATATATACAATTTTTTTCAGATGTATGTATCTTGCGGACACGTCTCCCACCTCCTCCCTTTAATCAAAACTGGAAAGTTGAAAATACACGTATGAATATATAAACAAGTGTATAACGAAATGTCTGAATAACTCAATAAGTAAATGGTAAACGAAGGAATAAATAGAATAAATATAAACAAACAAACGAAAGTTCAAACAAGTGCCTTAAAGTCTTC
>NC_051415.1:10540628-10540854 GCF_015228065.2 Penaeus monodon
GCAGACCCGCCTCTTGAAAAAAAAAAATCTTTAAAAAAACGCATTTCAACTTTAGTTTAAAACGACTTTGATTAAAGTTTTCCACGCTATGCATATTTAATTGCAACCCAACATTTCGTGATGATTATAATTTCTGCGGATTTAAGTCAAGGGAAACATCTGCTTTGAAATCACTCCAAAAGGAAAAGGAGCGGAGAAAAAATATTGATAAAGAAAACAAATTTCA
>NC_051415.1:10540885-10540983 GCF_015228065.2 Penaeus monodon
ATCGTTTTATGTTAACGAGAAACGGGGGGCAAGTATTTAAACATCTCGCTTCAGGTATAAAATATAACTTCAGATAAATACTGTTGTTTTTTTGCAGA
>NC_051415.1:10541074-10541155 GCF_015228065.2 Penaeus monodon
CTGGTTAAATGCATTTATTATACAAAAGGTGAACTGTGTATTATCTGTCTCCATTATCTATTATGAAGTATCGTCACTAAT
>NC_051415.1:10542065-10542142 GCF_015228065.2 Penaeus monodon
AGAGTATTTAAACATTGTTTCTTGATACTATTCTATCGGCAAAGCTAAAGGTGGAACTCACGACAGGTGAATTTTGC
>NC_051415.1:10542189-10542570 GCF_015228065.2 Penaeus monodon
TGGGAAAGACGAACCTGAATAGATGAAGCAATTAATTAGTAAATGAAAATATTCCTTCCAGTGTTTACCGAGAGAATTATCATAATGAAACATAAAACAAAGAAACTAATTGTTTATGCATGCAACAAAGACATTCATTCGAATATTACAGCATTAGTAGCATCACGAAAGCACAACG
Organism: Penaeus monodon; assembly: GCF_015228065.2. Lineage (NCBI taxonomy): Eukaryota > Metazoa > Arthropoda > Malacostraca > Decapoda > Penaeidae > Penaeus > Penaeus monodon. The sequence goes on from NC_051415.1 coordinate 10,542,368, forward strand.
ACTGTGCACAAATCAAACTTACATTACCTAATTACAATAAAGAAAATTAAACGACTCATTAATTCCACCAGCAGGTGCAATTATTGGATATATCAATTATAAACCAAGACCCAGTTAGCGTATAATGATATCTTAATCAGCATGATATGGATTTATATCAACGAGACAAATAATGTTTAATCAGCAACGAAAATTAAAGTTTC
>NC_051415.1:10544601-10544736 GCF_015228065.2 Penaeus monodon
CATACAGTATGTATGTCAAGGATTTTATATAATCGTATTTTTAACCAATTCTACTTTATGCATAATTCATCTAATCCTATACATTTTTTCCTCTATATATATTTCAATTTTGACGTCTTCTCCTTACACTCAAAA
>NC_051415.1:10544775-10544885 GCF_015228065.2 Penaeus monodon
AAAATAGTGATTTATTACCTGTCTCATTTAGTTTTTTTTTTTTTTTTGTGGATTCCCCATTCGCTTTTCATATTTAGAAACTAGTTTTTAAGTCTTCATTTTTAAGTTAA
>NC_051415.1:10545311-10546101 GCF_015228065.2 Penaeus monodon
ATGAGATAGAGGAAGATAAAGCGATAAGAAATGGGAAAAATTATAAAGAAGATGAATGGATGATGAAAAAGGAGGCCAGTGATATGAAAGAAAGGGGGAGAGAAAGAAGGAGATTACAAGGGGAAGGGAGAAGGACGGCGAGAGGATGAAGATGAGGAGGAAGAAAAAGAGAAGGAAGAATGGAAAGGACATGAGTTATGAAGAAAGAAGAGAGAGAAGAAGAAAAAAGCAGGATGGAACAAAGGAAAGATGATAATAACCGGAGAAAACGATAAGAAGAAGAGTAAATGAGGAGAGACGAAGGGGGAGAAGCAACAGGAAGAGGAGGAGGTAATGAAGAAAGAAGGGGAAAATGAGAAAAAGGAAGAAAAACGAAAGAAAGACGGTGAAAACCAGTAGACAGAAAAGAAACGAGGAGAAAGCAAAAGTGAAAAAAAACAACAAGGAAAAGGAAGGAAACACACAACTGAAGAAACGAAGGAGAGAGATAACACACACGTAGATTGTGAAATGTTACAGCAATAAATGCGTAGGAAGTGAAGGACGATATGTTAGTCTCATTCATAACCTTTTTTTTTCAACATACAGCACAATTTCTGTTCAAACTCCATTGCCACTTTATAATACGCAGTAAGTCTTTAAGTCGATGAGACAAATAAAAAGAATGATACTAAAATGCACCCCCTCTTCTCTGTCCCTGTCATTATTCATCATATTATCTCTTACTTATTCTCTAAGAAGCTTTACTTGAAGTTTTTGTGTTTGTTTTGCTTTGTTTTCTTAAGTTACC
>NC_051415.1:10546134-10546214 GCF_015228065.2 Penaeus monodon
GACAACGTCCTCGGCTGTTGTGTTTTGCCGATTAAGCGATTCTGATCTCATTACCTGCTTTTACGTTCTTTTTATTTCAG
>NC_051415.1:10546828-10547180 GCF_015228065.2 Penaeus monodon
CCCCCTCCCTCTTCCTCTCTCTCCCTTTCCCTCTTTCTCCCTTTCCTTCTTTCTCCCTTTCCCTCTTTCTCCCTTCCCTTCTCATTCCCTCTCACACTCTCTCTCCCCTTCTCCCTCTTTCTCCCTTTTCCTCTCGCTCTCTCTCTCCCTCTCCAATGTCCTTTTCAGCCTAAGCCTCCATTTCAGTTTCCTCTCTGTAGTAATCCAACGTAAGTTCCTTAAGTCTATCTCAATCTGCTTTAGAATTTCAAAAAATGAAGGCGGCTTATGGGCGCAGCTATTAATTCATATTCAGATTATAATTATTGACATTTTAAGCGCGAGGAGTTGATAGTATTGTTGATCTGTTTAT
>NC_051415.1:10547929-10548148 GCF_015228065.2 Penaeus monodon
CGGCTCTATGAACCCTCCAACCCACTTGTTCAAACTTTAAATCATTAACTCCGGATAATTTATAAAGAATTAAGCAGCATTAAAGGTTATAAATCGTTATTGCTTCTACATCTTGCGGAATTTAGGCTGAAACCATATATTTCATGATAGATGATCTCATGTGGCTGTGTTTGTGTGTGCGTAAATATTTAGATAGGTTGATAGTTAGATACACAGGTG
>NC_051415.1:10548661-10549157 GCF_015228065.2 Penaeus monodon
CGTGAAAGAGTGAGAGAAAGGAGAGAGATGCACCGAGGCGATAAGAGTGTTAGCACAAGGATAAACACGACAGATAAGCCGAAGTAGAGACAGATAACGCCTTCTCACTTACCTCCAGCTTCCGCCCACCGCCGCCCACACCTGCGCTCTGAGACTTCCGTCGACGGGCGTGGGGCGTGTAGGCTCTCTTGTAAAGGCGTGGGTTAGTATGCTTGTGGGCGTGTAGAAGTATAGGCTTGAAGAAGTTTAAGTGTGGGAGTGTGTATAGGTGTATGGGTGTATACATATTTGCGTGTATCTTCGGGTATTTGTGTTTGAGGGTATATGTAAAAAAAAAAAAAAATGTATACACGTTAGATTGCATTCCTAATAGGTTGTATGTAGATAAGAGCGTATGTGAGTATGACTGTATGCACATAAGTATATACACACGTAAAATTTTATATGTGGATTTAGGCTTGTAAGGCACTACACATGTGTGAGTATACGCGTGTAA
>NC_051415.1:10549318-10549410 GCF_015228065.2 Penaeus monodon
CGCTCGGATAAAGGGAAACGGGGTTAATGGGGGAGAGAAAGGGAAATGGTTTGGTTGTTGTTTGTAGGTTGTGGTTTTTGGTTCAGGTTCGG
>NC_051415.1:10549679-10549870 GCF_015228065.2 Penaeus monodon
GCTTAGACGTTCCTACACGCACAAATTACCCACAATAAGACAGAGAAAACAAGGAAGACGTGTGTGAAAGTCTTAACACAGACACTCTAATCTTGTGCTTCTTTATCTCATGAATCTCGTTCAGTCGACAGAAAGATGAATTCAATTGGAGATTACGGTTATTTAAGTGTGTTCTTGTTTCAAAAGGCGTT
>NC_051415.1:10550310-10550463 GCF_015228065.2 Penaeus monodon
GGAGGGCCAATGTTTTGTTCATTAAAACCCAGTAAATAAAAATAAAATAAAAATATACTGTATCAATCTAAGCTATTCTAAACTGTCTATCCTTTTTGTAACTGCGAATACTAAAAATGTCATACTGACATTGTAACACCGGCCAACCTGAAG
>NC_051415.1:10550607-10550685 GCF_015228065.2 Penaeus monodon
GATAGAGACATTTCCATTTAGGTGGTAAGCTAATCTCAAAATTGGCTTTTTTGACACTGGACCATCCAGCTCTTGGCC
>NC_051415.1:10550817-10551460 GCF_015228065.2 Penaeus monodon
CAATAACATAATACCAAAAATGAATATATAACACTTCTACCACGTACCAGTTCCTAACACCCACCAAGCACACCTGCCAATACTAACACGAAACTATTACTTAATACCGAGTGACACCTACCAGTCACTAAATACTAAAACAAAACTAGTGCCTAATACCTATTAGCAATATCGGTTATCAGTCACTCATACTATGCCATGTACACTTATCAAGACACAAATATTACCCGATATCTAATACCAATACCTGCTACTAGTTATTCATAACAAACCATAAGACTACCAGTGCCCATTCTAAAAAAAAACAGTACCTAAAATGTTCATACAAATACCAAATACCAGTTACTTACACTAGACCAATAACAACACCAAATACCAATATCAGTGCCTAATACTGAATGCCAAAACCCATTAACAACAGCACATACCAAACGGAGCACACCTTCTAGAACCACCAAGATAAACGCAATACCCGATACCTAATACCAATGCCTAGTACCAATTATTCACACTAGAAGAACCACGCGAACCATTACCATACGCACGCCGACCGGACGAGACACACACGAAGAGGAAAAAACTGTTGTATAAAAACCATAACAGGAGTACTTAAGAATAACAAGTTTATGACTTAATTGAGGCT
>NC_051415.1:10552214-10552414 GCF_015228065.2 Penaeus monodon
GTGGTCAGGAAAGGTACAGGAAGGTACATACGAGACAATCGGGAGATCAGTGAGTGATTGCTTCCACGAGCGAGGGCCCGAAACAGCGAGGCAGCCCCGCCGTAGAAAGTGAATTTGCCGGCTCTGAAGGACTCGAGGAATAGCTTAGCTTTATTTTGGTTTTATTCTAAAAAGCTTTTCAGTTCATGGAGTAGGAGCGC
>NC_051415.1:10552530-10553233 GCF_015228065.2 Penaeus monodon
GTATCTACAATACAAGCCTCTAGATATTCCTAGACACCAAAGGGATTCCACCCTGAGGAGCTCCTACGGCAGCTCGCCTTTGCCTTCAACTTCGCCCAGGCAAAACCTTAGGACAGTGCTGGTTTCAAGCTGCACTGGCTCTCGCCTTTCCCTTGCCAAGGCCTTCACCCTACAGCGGGCACGCGAAGAAGGAGTTAAGCGACTACAGGCTTCAGTCTCGATCGGCGGAGAGGGAGGCGATCGTGGATCAGCGTATACAGCCACCCTAGGTACTGTTCCAATATGAGTTCGTGAATCTTGGCTCTTTAGCTTGCATTATACGTGTCCACTCGTGACATATAAACATAATGATAAGGCTTATATAGCTTTCTAGATGGACAAAGATACACTCTTTGTATGCGTGTGTTCATCAATACGTACACCTATATACAGAGATGCTTATATATACAAACACGCTCCCACCCAGACACAGTGATTAACGTCAAGAGAACTACATAAAAATCCATATAAATATCCCACTGTGAAAGAAAGGAGACACAATTCATTTAATTTAATTTTTTTAAGCATTAATCACGCCGGTACAAAGACCCCTCAGTGTCAATTTCCTGCTACTTAGTACAAAAGAAATGAATCATAATGGCAAAAAAAGTCTACTCACTTCCTTGTCTTTCTGTCTTGCGAGTCAAAAGACGTGATGAAGCTG
>NC_051415.1:10553706-10553785 GCF_015228065.2 Penaeus monodon
CGGAGAAGAACTTGCCCCGGGTGATACCTCGTCTGTTAATTAATTTCCTTCGGTGATTTCCTGTCCTGTCTTCTTTCGC
>NC_051415.1:10555306-10555847 GCF_015228065.2 Penaeus monodon
GTGGCTCGTATTTGCGTGTGTGTGTGATGAGGATTTGACTTAAGTATGTGCGCAAAAAGCGTGTGTTTTAGATTTATAATGAAAAAGAAAATTAAAATAATCTTCAAGTTTACGACAGATAAGTGAGAAATTCTTGATGGAGAACCCGGATCTGCCAAGAACAAGATAACAATAATGAAAACAAAAATGATAAAAGACAACACAAAATATCATTCATTACCCGAACGTGAAGAAACGAAACATCACTCAGATTCGTATCATAATTGATAATATATTGTCGTCGGTAATAAGATAACACGAATTGTAATGGAAAGCCCGTGTCTCTGCACGAAAAGCAATAAGGACAAGCGTGTCTGTGTGGCTGACGTGCTTAGAGATGCTTCAAGTCCATTTTTTTTTAACCAAGTGAACTGGAAGGAGTGAGAAGGCGAAGAGGAGTGACTGGGGAAAGGCGATGAAAGGGAGAATGAGGTATTGAGAAGAAAGAGGTAATGGGAGATATCACAATAACGAGAGTAATTTTGAATTTGAGGAAGGATTG
>NC_051415.1:10556787-10557144 GCF_015228065.2 Penaeus monodon
TCAAACATCACATCAAAAGCAACTTTCAAAAAAATAATATAAAATCAAAGAACACCAAATTATTCCCAAAGAAACAGAGCGCCAAATGAGAAGAAAACGGCCCGACCGTCTCCAAAATGGCTGCCAAACACCACCACGGCACGCCAGACGATACACGAGAGGGAAGAAGAATGGGAAAAAAGAATTTAAAAAAAAATGTAAATATAAATATGTAAATATGTAAATAAATATGTAAATAGATAAATAAAACGATGTGAGAAATGCTTGATCAAATCATCATTAATTATCGCGCATTCTCTTTTGCCACTTTAGATAAACCTCAAGCGTTTTGAGATAAAAACAGGAAGAAGTGAAAGA
>NC_051415.1:10557194-10557317 GCF_015228065.2 Penaeus monodon
CGTAAATTTAAACCAAATTGAAGACAAAGAAAAAATAATAAAAACAATGAATTCATTGATTGATAACTGAAGAAATATAAAAAAAATAATCAAAGCCATGACACGTAATCAGCTAAATAAAAC
>NC_051415.1:10557377-10558005 GCF_015228065.2 Penaeus monodon
TGAAAACCATCCGAGTCATAAGCCACGAAACAAATTAAACAAATATAAGATAAATGTACAAATAAACGAATAAATAATTAAGTGTAGAAAAAAAGACGAAGAAAAATCTAAGAAAATATCGAATAAAATAAAAGAAAGAAAAAATACGTTCGTAATCCCGACACATCACCAGCTGATCTCATGATCAGCTAAACAAAAACAGACAAATAGCTACACAAATAAACAAAGAAACAAATAAATAAATAGAAAAATAAATAGAAACCAAAGAAAACTACAAGAAAACCGAAAAGAAAGAACAAGAGATCCAGGCGTCAAAATTCCCCGACTCCCTCACCGGCTGCTCTCATGGTCGACTTGAAGACGAATATATTGAGACTCTGCTGCAAGTGATTATTCATGAGGCTCCATTTTGCGTTAATTGCATTGCTGTGTCCTTTGTCTTGCCTTGCAATGCACGACTGATCCGCTGCACTCTTGCAGGAGGAGTACCCTGCAATATATGTATAGATTGATGACGTCTTTCAAGAAATGCTCGTGTGTATCTGATCTATGCGTGTACCTATCAGAATGTATACACGGATACGTACATTTACCGTATATAAATAGACATAATACTTTTAACAACTCG
>NC_051415.1:10559349-10559526 GCF_015228065.2 Penaeus monodon
CGACCGCAACAGTGGGCAGAGCTCTCCCCCGGCCGAGCCTCCTCATTGGCTAACTGTCTTCCCACCTCCACCAATACCATTGTTGTATTAGTGAACCGAATTTATTGCCAACTTTTAGACAAGGGGCCCCACACCACTCGAGATTATAAGCCTGGCAGGGCGTCCGTGCCAAAAAAG
>NC_051415.1:10559590-10559882 GCF_015228065.2 Penaeus monodon
TATATATATATGTATACCCCCACACCTCCTTTTGGCATTGTAACTAGACAGGAATCGCTGGTGTAATTAAGTCAACACTGAAAAGCTCTAGTGTTAGTGCCTGCCCAGAAGAGGGTCAGGCAAAAAAAACAACAACCTTACTGTGAAATGATAGATAAAAGCCATAACCATAAAGGCAATTGCTCGGTCGTGACGTCATACGAGTGCCTGTACGAAATGCCCCTCGTTTTCTTTCATACCTTGGCTGCTCTCGATCTTCTGTCCTCTTGTGTACGATGGTGGGCGTCTATGT
>NC_051415.1:10561282-10561457 GCF_015228065.2 Penaeus monodon
GTTTTAAAGAATACAGTGTCCAAGACATTATGTACAATATGTATATGAGATACATTTTTCAAAAAGGAAATAATCATTGATAATTGATAATGTTATTGCAAACAGACATTTCAATATCAAAAATATTTTCAATTAAGTTTAGATATATTAACATACTGAATACACGTCGAGAAAT
>NC_051415.1:10561497-10562158 GCF_015228065.2 Penaeus monodon
TCCTAACTGCATCTACATATTTAGTGTGCGAATAATTTAGCATTATTCTTATATACAAACTATATATAAATATTATCGGAATAACATCGTACAAATAAAGTACTAAGCGAATAACATATTTTTAAAGAAAAGGTAAAGGAAAATGTATACAAACAAACCAGGCAGAGTAAGAATTGAAGAAGCAAGGAAGATATGAAGATATGACGCCCCTTTACCAGCACGGCCATTTTAAATACAAAGGGCGCCCCGACCACCTCCAGTACCCGTCTTGTTACCAACCTGGACCCCAAGTGGACCCCCGACCTCGCTACGAAGACCCCAAATTCCCCCCCGATCCTCTCTGGGCACCCGTTTCCAATCCCGTAATTAGAGTGTAATTTCCCGTCATATATATATTCTATGTAATGTTATGAATCATGTAAAGTAAGTGTTAGGAGCCGGTCACATGGGAGGGTGAAAGCAAGGGAGCTAGCGAGTGTGTCTGGAACATGGGGAGGCAGACCTGTGAGACGAATGAAGAAGGGAGAAAAGCATAGCGCCCTTCACAGGCGAGGTGTCTGTACACAGTACACCTATATTTTGGTGCATGTGGGAGTGGGAGTGGATCGCTGTGTAGAACGCAATCACTGATAATCATGGATCGAATCACTATTAACGTACT
>NC_051415.1:10562981-10563093 GCF_015228065.2 Penaeus monodon
ACCCGCTTCTTAACATTTTTGTTGATTACAGTGTTTATCACTATATTTCTTAGTTATGATTTCGCTCTCTTTATTTGATAAATTATATGTTCGCTGTGACTATTCTTCGTAT
>NC_051415.1:10567110-10567317 GCF_015228065.2 Penaeus monodon
CTTCAGATTATACGCAGAGTTTTCACTAAATCCTTTACTGTTTTTATTCTATTTATTTGTTCCGAGATGAAGCCTTTTCGGTTTTAACCTCCGCCGTATCTATGCAGTCGCAGTTTCATTCCCTCTGTGATGGAGTTCGTTCTGCACATTTAGACATTCGGATAGTTCGGTTGAGATGATTCTGATACTTTCGGAATATATTCGGAA
>NC_051415.1:10568567-10568646 GCF_015228065.2 Penaeus monodon
CGAAGACCTTAAGAAATACCTATACATAAATATCAACACAAAGAGTCTATAAACGCAGTGTGTACCCAAGCCAGACATG
>NC_051415.1:10568683-10568894 GCF_015228065.2 Penaeus monodon
CCCAGCCTTGATTTGTGATAAGCATCCGTCGACGCAGCCTTGAAGACGCGACAAGGCAAAGAAGATAAACAGCTTGAACGTCTGCAAACACGTTTCAAGGTCCAAGGAAAAGTGCCAAATCAATCGATATCAAACAGACTGTAAAAATGAAAGATCCTGGTGAGGGTAATTATCATGCAGTGTTTTATCGTATCACCGACGGCTGGGGATA
>NC_051415.1:10569334-10569436 GCF_015228065.2 Penaeus monodon
TGTATACACACCTGTCACAATAAACCCGAGCCCCATCCTTAAAAATGCGCTTGTAACTTCTATTTTTTCCCCCTCCCTTCTCCTCCCGTCTCACACCCCTTT
>NC_051415.1:10569614-10569958 GCF_015228065.2 Penaeus monodon
CCACAGCGTAAAGTGAATTCACCCACTGCTCTTAATTTCAGTTTATGGCATAACTCCATTAGTGGCCGGCGCGCGTTGGAAGCCCCGTAGTCGAGCCCTCCGCCAGGTTGCGCCCACAAGCGAGAGGAGTGACATGCAATATAATGGCTCAGATGTTGCAGGGACGTGTTATCTCGGCCGCTATATATAAATCATGCACGAGAGGTCGGCCGGAGACAATGGCCGTGTGCGTTTTACCAAGGTTTCGGCTACATACCTTCGCCGCCAGTGTTGCAAATTGCAGGTGGAACCGAAATTCACACTTCGAGAGGTAAGGGAGGTGGGTCGCTCGCTGTGACTGGGAA
>NC_051415.1:10570034-10570502 GCF_015228065.2 Penaeus monodon
GTCCACGGCGATCTCCACATCAACTAAAGAAAAAATAAACAAATAAAATAGAGAAATTACCTTTTTTTATTAATATCAACCCCTTTTTATCAACAGAACAGCAATAAAAATAACAATCATAAGAAGAACATCAAGAAAATACATCTAGACAAAGAAAAAATCAAGAAAAAATCAAGAAAAAAAATATTGAGAAAATACATCTGGGGAAAAATCAAGAAAATACACCGGTAAAGAATAAAAAAAAAAAAAAAAATACACCAGTAAAAAAAAAAAAAATACGAGGAAATAAAAAGAAAAAAAAAAAGAAAAAAGAAAACTACGCACGTATCCCTCTCTCGCGCGCAAAGGGTCCCAGGGAGGCTGACGACTTTTCCATATCGGGCTGTTGGCAACGCTGGACGCGCCTAATGCAACCTCTGGGTCTGTGCCAAGTTCCCCCCGCGCCTCCGCCTCGCTCCTGGAGCCGAT
>NC_051415.1:10571130-10571312 GCF_015228065.2 Penaeus monodon
AGTGGCATAAAAAAATGAATATAGACATAGCATAAATAGAGATTTAAAGAAATGGAAAACTCTCACAACGAAGGGAAAATTGTGCATGACAATAGGGAGAACCAGAATATATGGACAGAAGTAATAGGAGGTTTGCGAAAGGATTGGCTATGCGGAAAGGTTACGGTGGAAAACCTCTGAGA
>NC_051415.1:10571787-10571999 GCF_015228065.2 Penaeus monodon
CAGCGAGAAGACCGAATCATTTTGAAAACGAGAAACGGATCATAACGAATCACCTGTCATCGGGTGAGTGTTATAGCCGCGATGATGGGAGCGGGCCAGAGAGTGCTCGTTGAAAATGATGGTGTTATTTGGAACGGCAGCGGCGTTCATATCCATATGATGGTGTTTTTGGGAGGAGTGAAAGTCTTAATGCTTATTCTTTATCGTGGTAG
>NC_051415.1:10572504-10572887 GCF_015228065.2 Penaeus monodon
TTTTGTTTTTTGCTGTTTACCCGGTTAGAACAATTGCCATTTCATTTCCCGCTAATTCGACAATTCACACTCCTTACGCACTGTCATAGTCAACATACCCACATTTCAACCAAAAGACATCACACATCACACACACATAACATTATTCTATAAATTCCATCAATTCAGTCTAGTAGAACAATGACATTCTGCAATAGCGTAGAACATATTGTATATATTATACAATATATGTTTTTTTTTTTGCATGTTTACCCGTTAGATACTTATTGTATTTCATTGCTAATTCGATAAATTATCACAGTTCTTACGAATGTCATAGTATCACCTTTTATAATATTCGTCATAATATATACTGAGCACATACAACATACACACCAGAATTT
>NC_051415.1:10573439-10573518 GCF_015228065.2 Penaeus monodon
CTTTAAAATTGATATTGCGTTATGCTGAAATTCCTGCATCCTGCTTCCACTAATTAAGAAGAGATCATTAGCTTATTTG
>NC_051415.1:10573607-10573783 GCF_015228065.2 Penaeus monodon
AGAGAACATCGCCTAATATGAAAGACAAACACTTAGAGGTTTAAGTGGTATATAAACACACAAACAAAGACAGACATATAACCGTCCACATATTCACGTGGAATCACACATATACAGCACATAAACAAAAGGCGTATGTCCAGCCTTACATATGACCACATATTCACAAATGCAGT
>NC_051415.1:10574155-10574430 GCF_015228065.2 Penaeus monodon
CAGGTACCACTAAAAACTTGATCGAGTAACGTGGTATTCACAGATCTTACCGATTTTTTTAAGGCCAAGTCAAATATTTGCAATAGTGTCCATATTAGCATAGCCATTAATGATATTAGTTACCATATCTGCTTTTCGTTTCATTAAGAGCAAACTCATTTTTTTGCATTTTATCATCGGTTGTGAGTAGCTTCTGTTGTATTATTACATTGCTTCAAATACCGTTGTGAAATTAACACAATGATATTTTTTTTGAATTCCATCATCAGCCAGAG
>NC_051415.1:10578083-10578201 GCF_015228065.2 Penaeus monodon
CTTGGCCCACTACTTAACCCTTTCACAGCCAGAAGCTTCAGGTGAAAAAAAATCAAGTAGTGAAAGTCAGCACAGTCGTTAATCCACGATGGAATGATGCTAAAGCAAGCCTTATCGG
>NC_051415.1:10578577-10578873 GCF_015228065.2 Penaeus monodon
GAAGCCAGAAATCAATAATAAACACGCGGGCTGCCGCCGGACCCAATACAAATGACGGGCGTGTGATCTGATAAGCTTTTGGGCGGCCGATCAGATACGGCCTGTGTGGGCGTGAGGGTAAGAGGTGGGCGGAGTAGACCGCGACAGACGCATATTGTAGCTGCGATGGGCGCTAGAGACGGGCGTTCGTTGACTGACAGGTGTTATCGTCTGATCGAGGGGTCACCTGTGCTCTGGACTCGAGGGAGGCAGGCGACAGGGAGAGGTCGCGCGGCCGACTCTGCTATTAAGGAGGC
>NC_051415.1:10580829-10580906 GCF_015228065.2 Penaeus monodon
TATCTATGTTTGTGTGGCATCTGCTATGTTCTTTACATTTCTTTTTTTTTTTTTACATATTACATATAGAATACATT
>NC_051415.1:10583166-10583763 GCF_015228065.2 Penaeus monodon
ATCCAACCTGAAACAATTTCCGAAAGCAGCGCCATCTGTCACCAAGCCCTAAGTAATCTGCTCGAGAAAAACAAAGTTTCCGAGTGAAATAGCCTTATATTTTCGTCCCCGCCCTCCCTTCCAAACCCACATGCAAATGAGTGGGTGCATCACGGCGCAATCTGTTCGCTAAAGTACACACAGCGCCGCCTATTCCCTTCCCTCCCTTCCCCTTTCCCCTGTTCCCCCCTCCTTCCTCCATTCCTCCCCCTCTCTCCCTCCTCCCTCCTTCACCCTATTCTCCCCCTCCTCCCCCTCCTTCCCCTTTCCACCGTCCCCTCAAATCAAGTTAAATTTGCCGAACTTATACTTCAATTCTCCCCGCGCGCACGCCCCGATGTGCACTTGTTCGGCGCTGACGAGGGATTAGATTGTATTATCGGGGGATCGGGAAGACTGTACGTCCCCCCAACCCTACTTGGAGCCCGTGCCTTTCCTCCGCTTATAGACCCGCGCAGGTTAAGGTTCTGTTATTAGTTCTTGATTTTTTTTTCATTACAAATATTCTTTTTATTCTTATTAGGTGCAACAACATATGATTTGTTTATGAGAGGAACA
>NC_051415.1:10584822-10585208 GCF_015228065.2 Penaeus monodon
TTCGTTTTAACGTGTGCTCATGAATAGAGTGGAAAGATTTGAGCAAACTATCGCCCAACTAGCGGCTTAACTCCAAAACAGTCGGGAAGCCTCCAGCAATCTCGTGTTTCCCAATACATTTCACATTAACGCCGCTTTTCTTTTTTTATGAGGAATTTTGAAGTGAACGTCGATAGATGTGTTTATTTTGTTTTATCTATTTTGGGGGTGGGAATGAGGGATTTTATAACTGAAAAGAGGAGAAAGGGAGGAAATGTGAAGACATTTCAAGAATGAAGAAGGATCGAGGGATTTCGAGAACTCGACGAACCTCTTCGACAAAAGAGCGAAGCATTACGAAACACTCCCTTTTCCCCTATGGTTTATTTTCACAAGTAGCAAAGGGA
>NC_051415.1:10585236-10585341 GCF_015228065.2 Penaeus monodon
CGCCCCTGCCCCTTCCTCCCCCTAATCCGCTACCAATATGGTCTGGATTTGCCCCAATAAAGACCATCAATGAATTTAAATGAATTAGAATTTGGGACGTACGGC
>NC_051415.1:10585633-10586197 GCF_015228065.2 Penaeus monodon
CAAAGCGGAATACGCGACTGAATTATCTCCTCTTCGTTTTCCCGGGCTGTCCAAAGGGGAGACATCCATATCAGTAATGCAATCAAAACATAATCAATTACTGTACTCACATGCAGGTGCAAGTACAGGAGACCCATTCCCGTAATTATTGTATATCCTTTCTTTTCATGATTCCTTGGTCACAAAGGGATTATCGGTGTGCCTTCTTTTGATATGAAATGTCATGTGTGTATGTGTACAATCTTTCTCTCTATCCATCATCATACTACTCCTCTCCCGCTCTTACCTTTTATACTTAATATTTTTTTAAAATGCAGCATTAGTCTATATTTCTATACAGCTTTAGTCTATATTTCTTTGATAATTTTCGCTTAGAGAAATATAGTGGAAAATTCTACAGGTGAACCAAAGTGGTAGATAATTCTTAATATTTACACGTTCTCAAAGGGAGACGAAAGTAACACACTTTCATATTTTCGAGTTAATCACCCGAGAGATTCAACATTTTGGGTTTCTTTGTTACCAGGAAAGTTGGAAATAAACAGTGAAAACACAGTGAGTATA
>NC_051415.1:10589084-10589180 GCF_015228065.2 Penaeus monodon
ATTAGCCTACAATAGATATATAGGTAAATAAGAAAAATTGTTTATTACTTATCCCACTTACGTAAGACATTCTAATCAAATGCTGATGATAGAGAT
>NC_051415.1:10590987-10591060 GCF_015228065.2 Penaeus monodon
CTTTACTCCTCTTGTTTTTCCCAAAGTAAAAATAGAAAAAAGGGAGGGGGATCTGGCTCTTAGGGGGAAAAAA
>NC_051415.1:10591317-10591539 GCF_015228065.2 Penaeus monodon
AAAGAGAGCTGGGTAAATGTGGATATTTATATTCATTTGCGTTAGGGTTTTTTCTGTATGTTTTTTTTATGTGCCTTTCTTTGTTTTGTGGATTCGATTTGCGTTTGTGGATTTGAGGCCGTTGATTGGGGGAGATTAGGTCGAATGGATTATATATGCATAAATTTCCCCGCGTGATCTTTATTTATTCTCTCTCTCCTCTTCTCAAAAAACTCTTCTTTC
>NC_051415.1:10592312-10593113 GCF_015228065.2 Penaeus monodon
TTTTTTTCCTTCCCCTTTTTCCAGTTCCCCTTCTTCTGACCTCCTGTCCCCTTCCTTCTTCACCTCCCCTCCTCTCCCCTTCTTCCCCCTTCACCTCCCCTCTCTCCACCTTCTTCCCCCCCCTTTCCTTTTCCTCTCCCTCCCCTTTAACCCCCCCTCCTTCCCCCCCCCCCCCTCTTTGCCTCCCTCATACCCCCCTCTTCCTCCTTCCCTCTTTAACCCCCCTCCCTCCCTCTCCCTCCCCTCCCTCCCCCCTTCGCCTCCCCTCCTCTCCGCCCCTCCTGCACGTCCCCTGGGTGTCGGGCCAGACCGTGAAGTGCCCCGCAAAACAATTTCCAGAGTACACAATAGACCTCTAATCACAATGGGCGACACCGATATGAATTTATTGCATTTTTCGTGGCTCTTCCCCTCCGTATGTAGGAGTGTTAGGGGCGAGGGAGAGCCGGCCTTAAAGTACTTGGGAATAGAGGTGGTACCGGCGTGACTTGGCGTTGGACCTGATTAGGAAATCTGGGATTGGCATAATGTTTGTGATTGGTTCGGTCATGGCTGTCACGAGGCCTGGTCTTAGCGTCGTCCGCCTTCTTTACTGTTTCTGTTTACATTTTTTTTTTATTTGTGTTTGGTTTTCATTTTTAATTTGTGTTTGGTTTTTCATTCTCATTTCAGTTTTTGTTTTTTTTATCATTGTTTATATTCTTATCTCTCGTATATGTGTTTTTTCTTGTACTTTTGTTTGCATATTTTAACTTTGTTGTAAAGATATGATTGTATGCAACTGCACGGTCACACTGCATC
>NC_051415.1:10594098-10594510 GCF_015228065.2 Penaeus monodon
ATGCAACATTCCATACAGAAAAGTTGAAGTTAGAAAGGAAATAGTGAAAAGAGTAAAACTCTGCATTCAAGTTGTCAAGATTACAAGAAAACCTCCATTTGACAGCAAGATCGGGTCGTAAACAAAGCAACAATTTGACAGGGATTTGACAAGAGAAGGTGATTGACAGGCCCTTTTGCTCCCGTAAAAAAAACAAAAAAAACGTGAGTGAAAGTTTCGTTCAAGACTCTTAATAGATTATTCTTATTTATAATCTAAGATTGATATTTTAAATACTGATGTTGATAATTATATTATTTTCATGTTTTTGCTTACAATTTGATTTGTCATTATCTTGCATTAGAACTTCATTTGATTAAAAATTTACTCTTGATTGTATGATTAGATCTATTTGATATCATGACAAGGTTCG
>NC_051415.1:10594682-10594952 GCF_015228065.2 Penaeus monodon
AACCTCTACGAATTTGATCGACATCCACATCTTCATATCTATTTGTTTTTTGTCATAATATATTCTTTGTTTGTTTGTTTTCTCTCCCTGACATACATTAACCCATTACGTGCGATAAAAAAAAAGTTGTTCTTTGATTTATTAGTTCACTTTTGTTTGTTCTTACTGTAGCATTCCCTGGCAATAATGCATGCAAGTTGAAGAAAAGGAGCAACAGCAACATCGACAATAAAGACTTCGCGATTATAAAAGATTGCAAACTTTTCCCCG
>NC_051415.1:10594982-10595402 GCF_015228065.2 Penaeus monodon
GACAAGGTCCCTTTAAAACTTTCGTTCAAGAACAAGTCTCCAAGAAAAATGAAGTAAAAGAGAAAGAGAGAAACAAAACGAAATAAATAGAAAAAAATAAAGAAAAAAGAAATAGTAGGAATATTAAATAAAAAAAGTAAAAAAAAAATGAAGAAAATAAAATAAAAAGTAGAAAAAGAAAGAAAAAATAAAAGGTTTAAAAGAAATGTTCCGAAAATGTAAAGAAAGGAAAAGAAGAGATGAAAAAGGAAATAGAAAACTTCTGATAAAAGATTAAAGAGATTTGTCCTGTTTACCTTCTCTGCGTTGTAAGGCGTGGCTACTTTGCCTCTATGTTGCACAGCCGAGAAAACTGCCGGTTGCACGCGAAAGGACCATCGTGTTGCAAGGTCAGCCACAAAGACAGACAAATAGTTGATC
>NC_051415.1:10595559-10595638 GCF_015228065.2 Penaeus monodon
GAGAGAGAGATAAGCCAGAAAACTTGCAGTTGCACGCGAAAAAGTCATCGCGTTGCAAGGGTCAACCGGAAGGAAAGTT
>NC_051415.1:10595702-10595788 GCF_015228065.2 Penaeus monodon
TCTCTGTTAGATCCATTAATCTCTTTATTCGATATTTTCTATGTATCCATTCGCTTTTTTCTGTTCTTCCATTAACCCTCAGTTGG
>NC_051415.1:10596584-10597091 GCF_015228065.2 Penaeus monodon
TGGCTGATAAGAAGGATGTGAGTAAGAGAAGCAAAAACGGATAATAACAATTTGTCAGCCTCCAAGACAAGGGAAATCCATCAGGGTATTGGGCGTCGATAGTTTTTACTCCCCCCCCCCCCAGCATCGTAACTTCCATACCCCATTCTCACTCCCTACCCTTACCCATCGTCGCCATGTCCCTACCTATATCCGTCTCCTTTCGACTCGTAATAATATATTCTCTAGTGCCCCCCTCCCCCCAACCTCATCCATACCCTCTATATATCCCCGAGACCCTCCATACCCCCCCCCCCCCTCGTAATGTACCCATCCACTCATTACCCACACACGATACCCCGCCCTTATATACCCGTTACCTATTTTACCCATCATCTCAAACACTAGGGCATCCCTTACCTATAGCCTATCCTAAGGTATACCCCCATTTCTTTCCTTACCCATATCCCTTACCTTAAGCTATACCCCCATCTCCTCCCTTTCCTATACCCCGTACCTAAACCATCC
>NC_051415.1:10597181-10597670 GCF_015228065.2 Penaeus monodon
AAAAAAAAACATCTGGCACGAGGCTTTTGTTCCCCCGAAGCACGGGGCCGAAACTCCCAAAATAAAATCAATACTGGGTCCTTTAACACAACAAGTGCACAGCCTCGCCAAATGAACCCATCAAAGGGAGGTGGCGGTGGTGTGCAGGCAGCGTGACGGATGCCTGCTGGTGTTGGGGGGATGATGGAGAGGAGGAGGGGGGTTAGGAGGGGGAAGGGGGAATAGGGAGGGAGGGGGAGGGGAAAGGGGAGGAAGAGGGTGTTGGGGAGCTGAGAGGGTGAGAGGGAGGGGGTGAAGGGTAGGGGGTGAAAGGGAGGGAGTGGGGAGCTGAGAGGGTGAGAGGGAAGGGGTGAGGGACGTGAAGGAGGTGATGGGGGAGGGGAGAAGGGGAGAAGATACGGATAGGTGGGAGTGGTGATGAGGGAGGGGGAGGAGTAGGGGGAGAGAAGGGAGATGAGATAGGGAGAGGAGATAGGGAAGTGAGAGGAT
>NC_051415.1:10597825-10597909 GCF_015228065.2 Penaeus monodon
GAGGAAAAAAGGAAGTGGTGGGTGGAATCAAAACTGGAAGCGAGTAGAGACAAGCGACAGACAAAAAGAGTTAAAGGGGGAGGG
>NC_051415.1:10598022-10598671 GCF_015228065.2 Penaeus monodon
GTAAAAAAAAATAAGTAACGATAAAATGTGGACGAGACAGACAACAAAAATAAAGATAAAAAAGGCAACTTCCCGGAGATAAGAAAAAGGTGGACTAAGAGGGTGGAGGAAGAGGAGGATGATAAAGAGGGGAAGGAGGGAAGGGGAGGGATGCAAGGAAGAGAAAGGGGGGGGGGGGGCAAAGATAGAGGGAAAGGAGAGGGGAAGAAAATAGGGATAGAGGAGAGGGAGGGGAGACGGAGAGACGGAGGGAAGGGGGAGAGGTATGGGAAGGGACGGGAGGGTAAGGGAGGGAGGGAAGGAGAAGGGCAGGAGGGGAGGGTAAGGGAGGGAGGGCATGAGAAGGGAGGGAGGGGAGGGGAAGGGCAAGGAGGGGAGGGTGAGGGAGGGAGGGAGGGGAGGGGAAGGGGGGAGGGGAGAGAGGGTAGTCAATCTGTGCGGGTCAAGATTGGGTATGGCAGAGGGGAGAGGGGGAGTGGGCAGAGAGGGGTACAGAGGGGAAAGGAGGGTGGGGAGGTAGGGGAATGGGGGAATGGGGGTATGGCGGATGGAAGATGGAATGGGGGGAGGTGTTCGCGGTTGAGTGGCCCCATTACGCCGACATTGTGGGCTGGAGAAGCACAGATGGCTTTATCAGTCCGGTCGCTCG
>NC_051415.1:10598944-10599107 GCF_015228065.2 Penaeus monodon
GCGGATTAATTTGGCCGTCTCTCTCGAGGCTTTCGGTCATGCTGTGTCGTGAGCGCCACGTCTTCCGTCATGCCGCGGTTCTCGGGGTCACTTGGGGCCGAATCTGTCGTCGTGGCAGAGATCACTTACTCTCGCTCTTCATGCCCGAACTCACGCTCGTGAG
>NC_051415.1:10599426-10599491 GCF_015228065.2 Penaeus monodon
GGGGGCGGGGCTCCCTCGTCATGATATGGTACTGTAGGTCACTCTTAACATCTTACCTTACCTTA
>NC_051415.1:10599592-10599765 GCF_015228065.2 Penaeus monodon
CCCGTTCCGCCTCCGAGTACCTTTTCTCGTGCTGTCGCCCGTTCACTCTTTTTATCAACAGTAATCCCCGTCTTGGTTTCGCGATGTTGTGTAATTCAAGTGATGATGGATTAGGCTTATCGACGGAGTGACAGGCTCGCTAGATGGCGCTTTAGATGTTTGCTGTATTCATG
>NC_051415.1:10600090-10600673 GCF_015228065.2 Penaeus monodon
GATTAACTTTGTCGACGCTGAAAAGTTTGAAGGTTAAATTCAAGAGGTAAAGAAAGGTACTTACCTGATGGAAGTCATCAAATGTGATAAGAAAATTGGCAACTATGAAAACATTTCCCAGTTAACAGAGGCACTTTGACTGACAGGTTTATTAAACAAATTAACTTCAACATAGAAACATAGAAAACTCTGATGATTTTTTTTTCCTCGCTATTTTTACCAAAATACTAGTACTGTCCAGAAATAAAATTCTATATTCCAGTAACCCCAAAGATTCGATTTTGATATTACAAACCTAAACGAAATTGAATTTTAGAATTAGAAACGGTGTCAATGTGATGTCTTTATGTCGCTGAAGTATTGCTATAGGGTCAAGGGTCTAATACAATTAAACGATCAAATTGATTGTTTCCACGCAGTTGAACAAGCAATTTGCGTGATCGGGGGTTGTTGAAGTATGTGGGGGGGGGGGAGAGAAAACCATCTGCTGGGGTGATTTTGGTATTGTTATTGATTGCATGGGGTTGTTGGTGATTGATTTCTGGTGTTCATTTGGTGTTCTTTTTCATTTCTCTGTTTTGCT
>NC_051415.1:10601938-10602080 GCF_015228065.2 Penaeus monodon
AAGCCATAAGACTCCATTAGAAACCGCAATATATGTTCAGTGAATTATGATTTTGGTGAATAGGCGGGGCTCATGCTGCTTGGGCTGGTTTATGGTGAGTGAACAGAGAGGGACATGATATACGTGGAAAAAGGAAAGCTTG
>NC_051415.1:10602597-10602703 GCF_015228065.2 Penaeus monodon
GTCATCCCCCTTCCATGCCGCAACGCAAGAGCCATTATGTAAAGAAGACCAAATTAGCATGCTGGAGTAATGGTTAGGAACCTTAATGTGCCACTTCGGTTCTGCA
>NC_051415.1:10603094-10603166 GCF_015228065.2 Penaeus monodon
GGACTCATTGAATCATCCTGTCTATAAATGTCTTTCAGTATAGTACTTTCGCTCTTTCGTCTGTTTAGATTT
>NC_051415.1:10603337-10603988 GCF_015228065.2 Penaeus monodon
AGTCTATCTCGCTTTCACTCTCATGAAGTGCTAAATAATTTTATCGCTATCCACATGTGTTTGTGCGTATATGCATGTGTGAGTGTGCACATGTGCGTAAAGGGTGAATATGTAAATGAGCGGGACGGTGTGTGTGCGTGCGCGAAAATAGATTATGAAACATAAGTCCATAATATTCAAATATGTGTATCCGACTAATTTTAGACACTTATCTAATAATCTTATCAAAATCCACGTTCCAATTTTATCATGGAAAAAAAAACGATATCTTTTTCCAACTGAAATATTTCCTGTTTGTATCTGGCCACATTTACGAGTAGTTTCACTAGGAAACTAGCAATTTTCTGTCTCCTCGGGCGCCCTAATACAAGGTAACGCGATACCCGCTTAACCACTAAAGAGTAACTTGGTAACTGATACACACACACTCACCCACGCGCACTCAAAGGTGATAAAAGTGTCTCCATTTTCTTTCGTATTGTTGTATTATTTGTGTTGTTCTGTATATTTTTTTTCTGGATTCTGATTGATATTTTTTTTTCTTTTACTCTTTTTTTTTTAAGAATAAAGTTAGGATGGAGGACATGATTTAAACGTTGGCGTGAAATAGAATATCTTTTCTTATCTAACGGAAGGTTGTCTGTTTGTCTG
>NC_051415.1:10604145-10604258 GCF_015228065.2 Penaeus monodon
CTAGACTATTCGACAGATAGATAGACAGTGATAGATACTCACCACCCACCTCAGAATTGAATAGTAGAGCAGACCCCCAACTTCAATCACTCTATAAACCCATTCACCCACAA
>NC_051415.1:10604287-10604427 GCF_015228065.2 Penaeus monodon
ACGTTCCCCCCAAAGCAAGAAAAGGAAGCATCTCTCTCTCTTTCCTTTGACATACGACAGACAGACACTCATTGCATCATCTTGAACAGGGAGCATAATATATAACCGCCTGTGTTTACATCTTCCTTACAAGTTATGAC
>NC_051415.1:10605325-10605511 GCF_015228065.2 Penaeus monodon
GCGAGACCCCCTTCACGTTCTCGAAACCCAATTCTTATCTGGATGATTTGCGTTCGGTGTCTGTCGGTGGCAAACCCCCCCACTCCCCCCCTCCCCTCATCCCTGGTTGGCCGCCCCTGCTATTACACATCCCTTGGGGCTTCGTTTCAGGGTCTTATCTCTATCACACGGAGCCGCCACGACGTT
>NC_051415.1:10606251-10606524 GCF_015228065.2 Penaeus monodon
AAAATAGAAAAAAAAAAAACGTAGGAAGTGATAGAGAAGAAATGGAAGAACAAGAAAAGTAAATGTAAAAAAAGAGGAAACAGAGACGGAAGAGTAAAATAGAGAATAAAGAGAGGTAAGAATAGAAAGGAAAAAAGAGAATGTTAAGTAAACAAGAAAAATTAATAGAGAATAAGACGAGGCAAAACAAAGAAGACGAAAGACGAAAAAGGAAAATGAGAAGGACGAAAATTGGAAAGAGGAGACGGAAGTAGAATAAAATGGAGAGAAGAC
>NC_051415.1:10606912-10607222 GCF_015228065.2 Penaeus monodon
GGAAGTGTAAACATCATGGTAAATAAGTTAAACATATTGTGCGTTTACCTACAACTAAAAATTAGGCAAAAAAAATATGTATAAAAAGTAACGATGAAAGTTTCCATATCATGGAAAACAAAATATTTGTTAGTAAATAATTAATTTTAAAAATCCATTTCTAAACAAAAAGTTAATCTTAAACTCAAGAAGGAGAAAAGATAAAAACAGTCGATTACAAGGTGATTACCTGCTTCGCGATCCTGATTTGATTAACACAGCTACTATCGCCGTTCATGCGGCTTTTTGTTATGCTATTTGCCGTTATTGT
>NC_051415.1:10608274-10608357 GCF_015228065.2 Penaeus monodon
AAAAATCCTAAACACCCACTTCCTTCACTTTTTTCTCAAGACTCTCACCCCCATCCCACATCCTGCCACCCCTCTGCCCTCCC
>NC_051415.1:10608421-10608512 GCF_015228065.2 Penaeus monodon
CATATGTACGTTGGCCCCATCTCAACACAAGAGTCTAGAACTCACCCCCCCTCATTCCCCACTCCCCCCCATCATCTGACCCCTGTTTGCC
>NC_051415.1:10608581-10608666 GCF_015228065.2 Penaeus monodon
TCGCAGCCTCTCCTAAAACAGTAGTGGTTCTGTGTCCGGTCTGCTCCAGGACACCCAAACAACATATTTTAATGCCACTTCTTGT
>NC_051415.1:10608691-10608965 GCF_015228065.2 Penaeus monodon
GGTACTGGTTCGGTTCTGGCTTCCATTGAGCGACTTCACTTCACTTATTCTCAGAGGAATATTAGGAGGAGAAAGAGGGGTATGAGAAAAAAAGAGGGAAGAGGGGGTGGTGGCAGACAAACAGGTAGAAGAAGAAAGAGTGAGAGATAGATAGATAGAGGGGGCGGGTAGACAAATCGGCAGAAGAAGAAAGAGTGAGAAAATGGATAAATAGGTAGGTAGAGAGAGAGAGAGAGAAAGGGGGGGGTGCAGACAGATAGAAAAAGAAAGAGTA
>NC_051415.1:10609115-10609199 GCF_015228065.2 Penaeus monodon
AATGCCCACTTGAGGTGATGTATTTAAGAGCATGACGTGTGTATGGTTTATGTATGTGGGGGAGAGGGGGTGAGGAGGTTAGTA
>NC_051415.1:10609276-10609686 GCF_015228065.2 Penaeus monodon
GTATGCGTGTGCGCGTGGCGGGGTTGGGAGACCTGTGTATGCGTATAATGTGCAAAAGAGAGAGCATAGTTGAAAGTTTTGCGTGTGTGTTAACGCGTGTGCATGCATTTTAATGTACGTGTTTGCACATGCTTACATCCTCATTAAGAATATATGTTGTTATACGAGATAGTCGCTCAGCAATTTCATGCTTGAGAGGTGAAAATTAGATTTATATCACTATCAAATTTCAGTAACATTATGTCATTATACTTTACACTGTTAATTCAAAGTAGTCAATATACTCTGGTACTCTTACATTAAGAATAGACACAGAGGCGAGAGAAAAAGAAGAAAAAAATAGTCCACTTCAGTAATACGAAGAAGTGGAAGAGAAAAAAGGAAGGAGGAAAGGAAATGAGATATTGGCT
>NC_051415.1:10610193-10610811 GCF_015228065.2 Penaeus monodon
CAAAAGCGCTAACAGCCCTTCCGCGTCTTGACTGATGGCCGTCAAGAGGGCAAAACGACATGCCATTACAAGCCTAAGGACCCGTGACCTTTCATGACCTCTCTTGACCTATCACTCGACCTGCTCCTCGAAATTTGAAGGTGGAACTTGTCTGGGAACTTAAAAAGTTGATGTTGACTTTAAAGTCCGCCTGAAAAGATTGGCCGCTGCTGTTGCTTGGGTTCATGGTCCGTAAATCACAGCTGGCGGGTGTCAAGTGATTTTTTATAGGCGTTGGAGTGAGAAATTAACGGATTAACTTATTTTCATGATTTTTTTTTGTCATTATTGTTGTTTGTAATTGCTGTTTACTAATTGTTTCAGTTATTATCAATTTTTTTATCAATTATTTTTTTATATATCATTTATTGCTTTTATTTGTTATCGACTGTTTGTTAGAATTCATTATGGTTTATTTATGAGCATTAACCATACTCTGTTTTATATTTCGCCCATTATAATTTTTCGACGTTATTTTCAGTATTTTACTGCAAAAATTACTATACTAACATGATAAAAACAATTTTTTTTCTTTGGTGACTATAACATTGACAAAGTAATCACAGTAACTACTATTGT
>NC_051415.1:10612575-10612704 GCF_015228065.2 Penaeus monodon
TTAACCTTCAACCCTTTCCCTCTCTCTCTCCTGCTTTTTCCTTTATTTCTCGTCCTTTTTATGCAGCGAGAAGGAACTCAGAAAAAATCAATGATAAAATTCATCTATCTGTATATTCCACCAGGATTA
>NC_051415.1:10614182-10614437 GCF_015228065.2 Penaeus monodon
CGCAGCGTACCCCTAATTATATTATTCCCAGCGTTTTAATTATAAAATCATCGGCTAGAAAAATATTTACGACCAAAACCATCAAAATGAAAGAAACCATTTATTCTTGAAAAATACACTTCTGTTGTTTGATTAACTCCCGTTGCCCGAGGATGCAGCCGCTACACAGATTTCAGAATACCAAAGGTTTTTGAAAAGATAATACTTACAAACCTCTGTTACCTCAGGCTGGCTGGGGTTACTCGTTCCTAGTGG
>NC_051415.1:10614768-10614916 GCF_015228065.2 Penaeus monodon
TTTTATAACATGTAATTAATGAACGCAATTTTTTTGAAATGATAAAAAGTACAAAAGTAATTGTACGGGAAAAATTAACATTGACTATAATATGAAGATGGATAAACGGATTTGAATATAATTATAACTTCAGGTTAAGGAATTATGC
>NC_051415.1:10615796-10615941 GCF_015228065.2 Penaeus monodon
GTCAGGCCTGGCATCAAAACCCCGGTGCCCACCTCAGAGTGCCACATAAGTGCCTTGGAACTACCACTGAAAGAGAGAGAGAGAGAAGGGGTGGAGAAGGGAGGAAGAGGGGTGGGGGAGGATCGGGGTGTAGAGGGGCAGAGAG
>NC_051415.1:10616467-10616581 GCF_015228065.2 Penaeus monodon
TTTAGAGATAGGAAGAATCGATGGAGAGAAACAGAAAAAAAGAAGAGAGAAAGAGGCGGAAATTCGGAAGAAAAGGTGGGAGGAAGAAGGAAATGGGAGAGGAGGCTGAAGAAA
>NC_051415.1:10616670-10617383 GCF_015228065.2 Penaeus monodon
GTTTAGATAAAGGTTGTGTTTACAAACTGTGGGGCGTCAAGTGTCACTCTCTGGAGCTCTCTGGCGCCACCCACACCACCCATGCACTCAACTACCTCCTCCCCCCTTCCCCTACCCCTTCCCCCTACCCCTTCCCTTCCTTCCTTAACTCTCCTTCAGCTACTTCTACCCTCTCCTCACCTCTCCCTCCCTCCCCCTACCTCTCTCCTTCTACTCTCTTCCTTACCTCTCACCATTTCTATTTATTCGCCTTCTCCCTATCTCCCTCCTCCCTCCCTTTTCTTTCCTTTTCCCCTTCCTTCTCCTACCCCCACCCCCATTATTCCTCCTTCCCCCTCCCTCTCTCCTTCTACTCTCTTCTTTACCTCTCACTATTCCCATTTATTCACCTTCTTCCTCCCTCCCTCCCTCCCTCCCCTTTCTTTAACTCTCCTTTCACCCTTCCTCCTCCTCCTTCATTACCTTCTTACCTCTCTCTCCTTCTACTGTCCTTAACTCTCCCCAATTTCATTTCCTCACCTTCTTCCCCTCTCCCCCCCCCCTCCATCTCATCTCCCTCCCCCTCTTTCCTCCCCCCTTCCTTACGTCTCTGTTATAGCCCTTCACTCCGTCCTTATTTGCGAACCACTGCTGTAATTACATCGCATTTTCGTATTAAACATTTTGGTAAAATTTTATCATGTCACGATTGGCCTGTAGGATGCTACATGACA
>NC_051415.1:10617468-10617601 GCF_015228065.2 Penaeus monodon
GATAAAGCAAAAGAGGTAGGCAAGAGTAAAAGGGGGTTGGTTCCTGTACTGGTTAAGAAGAGGAAGCTTTAAAAAAACAAAGCATAAACACATTTACCAACGGAAGTAATTTAATGGGGAGATGGGAGAGGGG
>NC_051415.1:10617770-10617867 GCF_015228065.2 Penaeus monodon
CATTTCGAGTCCAACTATTTTCCTCCTCAGGTCGGAGCACACTCAAATATGAGACAAAAAAGTGATTCTTCTATGAGAGGATTCTGAATTTGCGTGT
>NC_051415.1:10617896-10618125 GCF_015228065.2 Penaeus monodon
TTATACCCTAGACATCTTCCCTTACACTGGCCCCTATCTAAACAGTCCCTCGGCCATCATATCAGCTCTTGCCCGCGAGGCCTCCAAGAAGCGATTGAAATTTGATCTAAGAATTTAATCAGAGCAGACATGGCCCGAGGCGCGAGAGGAGGTCTAGCGAGGAGACAAGGGGAGATTGCCTCTCGCTACACCTGTGTTTACCTGAGAGATTACCTCTGTCGCTGGCTTA
>NC_051415.1:10618819-10619027 GCF_015228065.2 Penaeus monodon
CCACTCGTTTCCCCTTTCTCTCCTCGTTTCCCCTCTCTCTTCCTGCTCTTTATTCTGATTTTTATATAACTATTCCCAGACAATTCACTAAAGGCAACTTGACAGAAACATATTTTCGCGTCATTTTCTCGGTCTCCCTCCATATTCTCCAGCGTCTACCTTATATATCTACCTCAACATTACTCACATCTACAGCTTAATGTATATG
>NC_051415.1:10619127-10619357 GCF_015228065.2 Penaeus monodon
CATCGGGGTGTACATACAACTTGAGTATTCGTAAACTTTTTTTTTCTTTCTTTTTTTTCTTTTATTTTCTTCTTCTTCTCTTCTTCTTTATGTGTTTTTCTTTGCTTTCTACGGTCTTCTTTTTCTTCCTCGCTTTTTTGTTTCTCTTTGTCGTTTTTCTTAACTGACTCCTCTTCCCTCTCTTTCTTTACCGTTCTGTTGTCTCTATTTATTATTGTCTCTATTTCATT
>NC_051415.1:10619584-10619887 GCF_015228065.2 Penaeus monodon
CCCAACTGAAACACAACACCCCCCCTCCCCCCTCACCCATACACCCCCACCCCCCATTCCTCCCCAACAGAAACCCCGAACACCCCCCCCTCACCCATACACCCCCACCCCCCAATTCCTCCCCAACAGAAACCCCGAACACCCCCCCATCCCCCCTCACCCAAACTCCAACCCCAAGTCACGTGAGCCACCTGTAACGGCGTAATGGAGGGGTCCCTTGTGGGTCCCTAGTGGGTCCCTCCCCCGCGCCGCCTTGACCGCTCTTAATTATGGACACGCGACTTGCCCGTTGTCATTGCGAAA
>NC_051415.1:10620687-10621004 GCF_015228065.2 Penaeus monodon
TGATCTCGACGCACATATATCTACTTCAGCCCTTACACACCTACAACAAAGAGAGATGCTGCCCACCTGACAACAACAGCAAACCAAAAATAAACAAGTTCTACAGAAGAAACAAACTTACCCTTTCTTTCCGCAGCGGTAAGAGCGCGAGGCTCGGCTTGTCACAACACGAGGCATCGCGGTTAACAAAAGGAAGACGCGGAAAAAAGGGGGAAAATAGGGAAAAAAAGATAATATATATATTTTCCTTCCCATTCGACGCTAACGAATAGGTGAAAAAGGAGAAAAACAGAAATGAATATGACAGTTTTTTCAAC
>NC_051415.1:10621032-10621483 GCF_015228065.2 Penaeus monodon
AAGGAATGATTAGCTGCTATCGGCCCCAGATACTTAAAAGAGAGAGAAAGGGGAAAAAAAGTAAAGAACAAAACAACGAAGCGAGATAAGGATGAAATTATTTTCAAAAAATGCTATAAAAAAGTGAAAATCTCGAGCAAATGCCTCAACAGATTGGGCGTATCACACCCGTGTTTACATTCAGGAACAAGAGCTAAGCTACAGGGGAACAGGCTCGTGAAATGTTAGAAGGACATGAGAAAACAAACTGAAGAAGAGCGGCTGTTAGCGGCAGTAATGAATGGCTTTTGTAATTCACTCGATGCGATGAGAGGAACGAAGGAACAAGCTCTCTCGCGCGCTCTCGCTGTCTCTCGCTGCGTCTCGCTGGGTCTCGTCCGCTCTCGCTGTATTTCGCCAGATCTCGCGCGCTCGGTTTCACTCGTTCGCTGATCCTCGTTGTAGCTTGATT
>NC_051415.1:10621764-10622137 GCF_015228065.2 Penaeus monodon
GGGGAGAAGAGGAGAGAGGTGGAGGGAAAAGGGTGGAGGAGAGAGGCGAAGAGGGGTTCAAGAAGAAGGAGAGAAAGAAGGAAAAGAAACAGAGAAAATAAGAGAAAAGAAGAAAAAAAGACAAATCAAGAGACAGAGATACAAGAGATAGTGACAGATAATCCCGTACGAAACAATAGAAAGAGAAAACCAGATAAAAATGGGAAAAGCCGAATGAGGATGAAAGAGGCAACAACAACAAAGGAGAAAGAATTGAGAATGCGAAATAAAATAAAAGGAAAGGGAGAAAGGAAAACAGAAAAGAGAAACATCAAGAATAGAACGCAAGAAAGAATACTTAATGAAGACAGAGAAAGAGGAAGAGGAGTAACAG
>NC_051415.1:10625075-10625434 GCF_015228065.2 Penaeus monodon
CTTCGAACATTGAATAGTGGATTTCTTTCTTTTTTTTTAAGGAGCTGGACATGATTCTTTGATTCCACTTATGAATAAACAATAACAAACAGAAATGATTCAATGATTCTACATTAAATGCAAAAATCTTCTGCAACTCTCTGCTCGTGAGACGTTCCCTCCACCATCTCATGATATGGCATTTTTCCTCCTTCTCTTCTTCCCCCCCTTTGCTTCCCATCAAGGTCATACCCACATCATCATTATCTCTTTTGGCGACATTCAAGATAATGCAACTTGCTTGCAACATTTTTCTGAATACTTCGGTTATTTCCTTTATCTACGTCTCTCGTTCGCAATTTTGTGTTATCTTCCAACTC
>NC_051415.1:10626079-10626620 GCF_015228065.2 Penaeus monodon
AATGACTTACGTGTGTCGGCGAATGGCAAGTAATTCTGGCCCTGATGTCTCTATTCCTAATGGCGGGCAATAATGGGAAACTAATATTAATGGGTCACTGCCCTTGGCTATGAATGGCTAACCCTCGTTCCTCTATTCCCTGCGTCATTTTTCTCTCTTTCTATCTCTCTTTCTCTTTTTTTTTCTTTTTTCTTCTTTTTTCGGTGTTTTCTTTCTGATTTTTTTGGCGTCTTTTGTCTTCTCTTACCTCTCCCTTTCTCTATCCTTCACTCACCTCTTCCCTTTCTCACAGCTCCCTCCTTCTGCATCCCCTCTCTTTCCTTTCCTCTTTCACTTTTCCTCCTGCTTCCTTCTCCCTTAACTCTCTCTCCCTCCCTTCTCCTCCCTAACCCCCATGCTCTCTACCCCCCCCCCCCCCGCTTCCCTAAACCCATTCCCACTTCCTTTTCCTTATGATAATTGTCTATCGATCGCGTTTCACAACATTATACAGAATTTTCCCTCGAAACGGGATATGAGAGGTAGGGGGTGTGTCAGGGAA
>NC_051415.1:10627135-10627959 GCF_015228065.2 Penaeus monodon
AGTTTAATTATTCAGTATTGTTTTGCTTACATGTCTATCTATTGAATTTGTCCATCTACCCGTCTGTTCAAAGACGGGTAGATGGACAAATGGACAAATCTCTATTTTCAGTGCAATTTTTGTATATAAATATGTCTATCTAATTGTTTATTAGTTAACATTATTTCAGGAATTTCCTTAATTCAAAAATTCTATCTTCCTGACTCCCCTTCTATCCTCCATCTTTCATCTCTTCTCCCTTTCCTCCAGTCTTTTATTTATTCCTTTATTTTCCTCATCTCCTCTTCATCCCCCCTTTCCTCCTCTTCCCTCCCCTCTCCTCATCTTTCTTTCTACATTTCATCCATTCCATCCTCCGATTTCCCCTTATCCATCCTCCTCTATTTCTTCATTCCACCTTCTCCCCCTCTTCTCTCTTTCTCCATCTCATCCTCTTCACCCTCTTCCTTTCTCCCCCTCATC
The DNA here is from genome assembly GCF_015228065.2 of Penaeus monodon. Classification (NCBI taxonomy): domain Eukaryota; kingdom Metazoa; phylum Arthropoda; class Malacostraca; order Decapoda; family Penaeidae; genus Penaeus; species Penaeus monodon. The sequence continues at coordinate 10,627,598 of NC_051415.1, forward strand.
CCTCTCCTCTTTTTCATCCACTCCCTTCACCCTTCATCCTCAATTTCATCAACTCCACCTTCGTATTTCTCCACTTTCCTTTCTTCCTCCTCCTTTCCCCCTCTTTCTTCCTCTCACCCACTCCACCCTCTTCCTCCCTCTCTTTCCCCTCATTCATCGTCCTCCATTCCATCCACTTCCTTTCAATCCTTCGAACGATCGTGGAAGAATAGGCATTAGAGAGAATAATGGAGACAGCTCCAGGAAAGGGAAAATCATAAATGAAATTCGGCAAGAGCGAGACCGCCCTTTTTCGTTCTTCTCGGTGACAATCAATACGTTCTAAGGAGAGCCACAGAAATGAGGATGGGCCGGCGCGCGGG
>NC_051415.1:10628930-10629168 GCF_015228065.2 Penaeus monodon
TTCTTCATTAATAGCAAGTGAATAGGAACGATAAAGACGAAAAGAAAGAGATCAAAAGATAAAGACAGATTAAGCATAGAGAAAGAATGAGAATACGAAAACAGTAGCCAAAAAAGAGAGCGAATTTCTAGATAGATGAGAACGAAACAGAAATAGATCATTGTTATCCTCGTCCTCCCAACAGAATACCCCCCCCCCCCACCATTAACCACGGCGCAAACCCCCGCATATACTCTCT
>NC_051415.1:10629738-10630000 GCF_015228065.2 Penaeus monodon
ACTATAGCCCTCAATCGTAATATTGACTTCCCGGCCCTCTGAGATAGCTGCACTTAGCAGATTGGATATGTCAGTCATCAGAACCAACTCGTAGACCGGCTTGTGCGTGAATAGTAATACCCTTTCATAGTTTATTAAGTCACAAACTTTTATTATTATTATGGCCTGCGGGGAAGAGTATCTATTGATCATCTTTGGCCGTCTGCAACCTAACTCGTACGGGATCAAAATAATTATTTGGTTTCGCTTCCCTTCTGATTAA
>NC_051415.1:10630137-10630389 GCF_015228065.2 Penaeus monodon
GGGTGCACTTGTTCTGTTGTTTGTATGATATTTTTTTTTTTTGTTGTTGTGTATTTATCGCCTGTCTGTCCTCGCGTTTGCTTCCACGTCAAGATGTATTTTTTGCGTTAAGGGTGTGTTGTTAAATGCATTAGGTCAGACAACGGAAGGCGATATTTCATTCCTTCCTTGTTATCTGTGAGCATAAGGTCATATTGAGTTCTTGCTCTCGACCTCTCTCTATTGGTCTCTCGGTCTCTCGCGCGCGCTCGG
>NC_051415.1:10630856-10631250 GCF_015228065.2 Penaeus monodon
ATAGGCATGTAGGAGTGTATTTGTTTATGGGTTGATGTCCTTGTTTATTTGCGCACTGACGGCAGGGAACACGAGCGTGAGATCAAACAGTTTGATATCGAATGGACTTTAACACTGTCCTTCAGTAAACAGGCTCTATCGTGTTCCTCATGCGTACAAAATTAGTGTGTAATCTATTTGTCATGTTGCTAAATTAATGCAATAGTATATCATATCAAGTGCTGCTCTGCAATGAGGTGATTAAGAGAAGAACAGCGCTATGATTGAAATAGATGTTGAGATCTAATCATTACGATGTAAATAGGGCACAATCAACATTGCAAACATAATTTAGATTAGCGAATCAAGGATTGTTGCGATGGTGTGTGTTTGTGTTGGTTAATTATTGCGTGAG
>NC_051415.1:10631574-10631901 GCF_015228065.2 Penaeus monodon
AAACCTTTCCCCATACAACCCCACCATAATGAGTGTACATATAAACCCCCTCTTTGACCCCCACTCTCTCTCTCCTCCCCCTCCCCCGATCACACATCTAACCCTTATAAGTGCCTCTAACCCCTTATCCTCCCCCTCCTCCCCCCCTTTCCCCATTGTCCCGTGAAAGATGACCCAGGATGACCTTTGCTACTACGTCTCTTCCGTGTCACCGCCCGGGACCATGTGCGGACCACGTGCGTTTTGTTTACATCTGGACGTTCGTGGCGGCTGGGTTTCTTCTGTCTTTGTGAATGAAAGGTTAATCTGGGGAATTGGAAATGTCTT
>NC_051415.1:10632038-10632379 GCF_015228065.2 Penaeus monodon
AGATTGCTTTCGTATGAAATTATTTTCTTGACTCCTCAATTAGTCAGTTCTTTGTATCTTCCTATAGGCAGTATTTTGGATTTTTTTTTTATTTGATACATCATTTTCCAATAATATTTTCTCTCGTTTTTAGTTACATTTTCTCCTTAATTGTTCATGCAAAATCCCTTATTTAATTTCTTAGCTCTTCGTTTTCAAGTTGCGCACCTGACAAATCGGTGCGCAATGCATACGACACTTTAAAAGGATGGTTGCTATGATACAAAGGATCAGATTGAAAAGATATCTATCTTAATTTTCAGAAATGTATTTCATACGATCGTCTCTAATACGACGAAAAA
>NC_051415.1:10634677-10635211 GCF_015228065.2 Penaeus monodon
TAACTCACGGACAATCTATGAACGAGCATTAAGCAAAACACAAAGAAGAGGAAATACGGAAGGAGGAAAACCGACACCCAGAAGGCGCAGAGAGGCCACCCCCTTATTAGCGAGCGCAGTCGAGGCGAATGACAGTCGGTTGCTGAGAGACGGACTCAGACTCGCAGGTGAGTCGTATAACCGCTTCGCCGGCTCAGCACGTGACCAACTCGGGTAATCTGGGATTCTGATGGCTCGTAATTGGGCCGAGCGTTTAGTATGATTATGGTAAATGGTGGGGGAGGGAGGGGGAGGTAATGGGGGTGGTGGGGAGGTAATGGGGGGTGGGGGTAGGAATGGGGGAGGACAGTGTGTGGGAGGGGGTTCGTGGGGCAGGTGAGCAACCGGGTAATTGGGATTTGATGTTGTAATTGGCACGTTAGTATGATTTGTAATGTGAGGAGAGTGGGGGAGTATGGTGGTGGGGAGGTAATTGGGTTTGGGAATGTATGAGTAGCGGATTGATTGTAATTGACATAAAAAGATTGTTTAGGA
>NC_051415.1:10637229-10637386 GCF_015228065.2 Penaeus monodon
CCTTTATACAATTAAGTAAGCGCGCGTGTGTGGGATTCTTTAATATTAGTGTTGCCTGTCACCCCGTTTTACATCAGACTGAAGCGACCTTGAAAATGGTTCCAGGCGTAATGTACGAGTTTACTTACGAACGGACAAACGAATAGCAGACGAAACC
>NC_051415.1:10638685-10639979 GCF_015228065.2 Penaeus monodon
AGACCCACAGAGACTAATCGACAAGGACCTATATACACCCCCCCTTCCCCCCCGCCCCCGTGGACCCCCTCCTGCATCATACACTAAACGCAACCCCATTCTCACGAAATATTCAACACTTCACACGAGTCTTTGGAGGTTTCACGACAACACCACGACCCTCTCCCCCTCTCCCATACCCCTCTCCCCTTCTCCCATACCCCTACCCTCCTCTCCCATACTCCCTTTCCCTTCTATACGTCTCCTTCCACCTCTTCTTTACCCCATACCTCCATCCCCTCTCTTATACCCCCTCCCCCTCTCCCACACCCCCTCCATCTCTCCCATAGTCCCTCCCCCTCTCCTATACCCCCTCCCCCTCTCCAACACCCCCTCCGTCACTCCCTCACCCCCTCCCCCTCCCCCTCCCAGCCCGCGCGAGGGAAGAGAACCTTTTCCCATCGAGGCGCGGTTTAGCGTACGGCGTCGTCGGGCAGCACGTGACCGCCTCGACCTCCGTGCTCCCCCCTCCCCCCCCTACATGCTACCGATACCCCTCTCCCGACACGCGGCCGACACGTGTCCCGCCGACGCACCCCCGCCAGCGAGAACACGGGCCCCGATCGCCGCGCCAATAACACTATTCTCCGCCGCCGCTCGACCGAGCACGATGAAGCTCCGGCCAACTGGCGTGGAGGCGAGCCTGCGGCCGAGGGATCCGGCCGGAGGGATGCTGGAAGAAGGACCAGGAGGAGGCCGACACCCGATGCCAGGGGGGGGGGCGGGGGGAGGACTCCGGTTTCCTTTATTTCTTCTGTTTTTCTCGCTGTTTTTTTTTTTTTTTTTTTTTTTTGAGGGGGGGTTGTATGGTTATGGTAGTGTAAGAGTTTTTTTTTTGTTTTTTCGTCTTTCTTTCTTTTTCCTGTCTTCCTTCCTGTTTCCTTCTCTTGTTCTTGTTTGACCTTATTTTCGTGATCTTGTTTTTGTAGTTTTTTTTTTTTTTTTTTTTTTTTAATATTCAGTCAGATTTCGCTCCCGTTGTTTCTTTGAGTTTTCGGTTGTATTTTCTTCCTCAGTATCGATTTTCTTTTTTTTTTCACGTATAGATAATGAATTTGAAAATCAGATTCAATTCGCGAAAGGGTTTATATTCATCTTTTCCCCTCCATATTTGCAAACTGTTGAAAATTATGCATCCAGATCATAAGTGCTCATATTAATCCGTGTATCAAGGATTTGTTCGAAATTATTATGCAGTTCCATTAGTCATCTGTCATAGTCATTATACAATTTCTCATTTACTGTTTATCTTCTT
>NC_051415.1:10640159-10640241 GCF_015228065.2 Penaeus monodon
AAATGATAAGAAAATATCTTTATTCCCTCAATGCTCTTAATTCATACAATGTCCATATATTTGTCAATAGAAGAGGAAGAAC
>NC_051415.1:10640568-10640790 GCF_015228065.2 Penaeus monodon
TATGTTGTTGTTTTGTTCTTCCATGTCTCCTTTTATATTTGTAATTGCTTTATACTACTTTTGTTTTTGTTTTTTCTTTTATTTAGTCATTCTCGCGTTTTCCTTTTCATCCTCTTTCGTGAAGTCTTCTCTTTTTTACGTTTTATGTGATCATACTGTAGAGAGGACAATTCTTTGTTTCTATGTTGATTTTGAAGAAGTACAATTTTCATTTCCAAGCCA
>NC_051415.1:10641135-10641361 GCF_015228065.2 Penaeus monodon
CATCGCCTTTCAACCGGAACATCTTCCAGCCTCCATTGCGACGATTAAATCCCTCCCCCTCTCCCCCTCTCCCCCTCCCCCCACTCCCCTCGTCTCCCCACTCCATCCCTCCCCCTACTTCTCTTCCTAAAGTTACTCCCCCATTCCTCCCCTCACCCCACCCCTCTTTCTCCCCTCTTGAGACGGTTCTAAACTCGCCACCTTCGAAAGACCCTCTTCATTTCCC
>NC_051415.1:10641538-10641691 GCF_015228065.2 Penaeus monodon
CCCACCCTCCCCCCTCCCCCTTCCCTCCTTCCCCACTTCCCCCCCACACCGGCTGTCAGTCAAGTCGCGGTAGTTTACAAATCACACGCCAGGGGGCCGCCTCCTACAATATCACAATTAACAGACTCCCCCACCCCCCTCTGACAACCCCCC
>NC_051415.1:10642969-10643654 GCF_015228065.2 Penaeus monodon
GACTTCATCTCTCTCTTCCTCTCGACAAGCCTCCTCATCTCTCACGCTCATCTTTCTCCTCTACTCTCTCTCTCTCCTGTCTCCTCTCTCTATGTCTCTCTCTCATCTTATCTTCCATCAGCACTACTGCTCGATCTCTCTGTTTCTACATCTCGTCGTACTCTGCTCTCTAACTCATCGTCTACTCTTCTCCTCGTCTCTCATCTCAGTCGAGTCTCGTCATCTCCTCTCTCTTGTCTCTCTCTCTACATCTCTCTCTTCTCGCTGTCTATTCAGTGCCTCTCGCATCTCCAGTACTCTCCTCATCGATCTCTCATCTGACATCTACTCTTGTCGATACTCGTCTCGCTTCTCCCTCTACTCATCTCTCTCATCTCTAGTGTCTCTCTCTCTCTCTCTGTCTCCTTTGCCAGTCTTTCATCTATTCACTCTCTCTTCTCTCTCTTCCTTCTCTTTCTCATGTCTCACTCTGTCTCTTTCATTTCCTTTGTCTATCTCTTCTTCTCTTTCTCATCTCTCGTAGTTCTCTATCAGTTCTATCTACTCTCGATCATCTGTTAAAGATCTATCATCGTACATTCTCTCATCGTCTTCATTCTCATTCTCTCTCTCTATCTCGTCACTGAAATCTGACTCTCCATCTGCCTTTTCAACGAACCCTTCCAGCCTCCATTGCGACATTAAT
>NC_051415.1:10643715-10644148 GCF_015228065.2 Penaeus monodon
TACTTTCTTTCCTAAAGTTTACTCCCTATTCTCCCCTCACCACCCCTCTTTTATCCCCTTTGAGACGGTTCTAAACTCGCCACCATTTCATATGATCCATCTTCATTTCCCTCTTCTCCTCTCACCTCTCTTCTTATTCGTCCCCTCTTCTTCCCCTTTCTCTCCCTTCATTCTCCCTCGGTAATTCGCGTTTCTGCTCATCACCCAGGTCATTTTCTCCCCTCATCCTCATATTTCCCTCTACCTCCCTTCTATCCCTTCTCTCCCTTCTCTCCTCCTTCTCCCTCCCACCTCCCCTCCCCCTTCCCATCCTTCCCCCTTCCCCCCCAACCGGCTGTCATCAATCGCGGTAGTTTACAAATCACACGCCAGGGGGCCGCCTCCTACAATATCACAATTAACAGACTCCCCCACCCCCCTCTGACAACCCCCC
>NC_051415.1:10647919-10648676 GCF_015228065.2 Penaeus monodon
TCAAATTGTATTATAAAAAAATCATGTTATAAATGAATATCTCATGTAGATTGCCACAGCATATAATCAACTTGACACTTTAACTCATATGCATATTAAAGTTGCTTTGGCAAGTTTATGTTAGTAAGGACATCATGGCCTTTAGTAGCATTGATGTAACATGTTGAAAGTTGCCATTTGGGTTGTCATTTTCACTTGGCTGTTATGGCATATTCGCAGATTATTATGGTTTGGGGAATTGCCATTGCAAATGAGATTAAACTTGTTTGGAAATTGCAATAGGTATTCGAGATGCCATATTCCCCAAGTTAAAATGTTTACTATGTTTGAGGAATTGCCTATACGACGTAAAAAAAAATAAACCAGAACGTGGCCATACAACTCACCAGGCCTAATTTGGCTGCCAAAGACTCCGCTGAGTGACGTGATTCATCGCCTCAACTTTCATTTTCAAAAGAAAAAAGGAAAAGAAGAAAGAAAAAACCCTTTCATTTCTTTTGTAAATGATCCTGACTTTGATAATAGTTCCTTTTATCTTGATGTTACAGAAAACAATAATAAAAAAAAGTCTCACAAAGTTTATAAGGGAACCGGATTAATATTAGACAAGTTTGCAGAAAGATCAAACAAATCTGAGCTGTACAGTTGAGAAAATTATATATGACATTGTGGAAAGTTTACCGCTAAGTTAATACACTGATTTACCTGTCCAGGAATATTTTTCATATTAAATTCGTAAGTTGGTTAATTTCTGATA
>NC_051415.1:10648770-10649920 GCF_015228065.2 Penaeus monodon
TACTGATTTTCTTAAATATATCATCTTGAAACCAAATAAAAATATATATTTTTTTTTTTTGCTGTTTAACTGATTTAGATATGTATAACACCCCTCATGATTTACCAAAACATACTAATAAGCATAAGTGGTTGTACTAGAAAATGTAATTAAAATGGTGCATTAGGAGTATAGGTGTCTGTACTTATGATTATTACACGTAAAAATGTTCTTTAAGCTCATACATTCTGAGTGAAATTCAACCCTTCATTCTCAAGACAACAAATAATGAATGAAAGTTATTAAGTAAGACCACCTGGATTAATTTCCTTGAACAGCTGGTTATGGTGTCAATTGAACAACAACAGCTGCAGGGCATATAAATAGCTTGGCATGCTGTCTTTAGTAGCGGAGGACGAAGACACTACAAAACTGTGGTATGGTGGTTTTTCATAAATGTTCATGAAAGACATTGGTGATGTGGCGTCCCTCAAAAGACGGGTATGGTATCTGACTGACTATATAGAGCATTCTTAGTTGTTGTTGTTTTTTTAATAGCTAAGCTAATAGCTAAGAGGTGAGTTGATAGCTAGGTGTGGTATTCTTAGAATAGGTTTAAGGTTTGATCCATTTGCTGGATATGTTTTTTTTATGGTTTACAATCCTTTCATGGTTGGCTCTGACAGCTGCCCGAAGAAAATTACAGAGATTTAGTTAAGGCTGGGTATGTGTCTCTAATAGATGGGCTGAGTCACTTAAAACGTGGCATGACTTCATCAATGGTAGGTAGGTGCCACATCCCTTAAAATGTACACTGTTATCTAATATGTGGTATGATGCCTCTTAAAAGATGATTGTGAAACACTATTAGGCATTTATGAATGGAAAAAGTTGATTATGAAATTATCAACTATTTCCTGAATATTTTTTTCTTTATTTTTTTTCTGGATATTATGCATTATATACGCTATCATTCACAAGAATGGAGACCATTGATAATTAATCACCACATATCTCTGCAACTAATGATCGTATTCCATCAGTGTCCTAGTAACTGATACCCCTCAGAATGCATCTGGAAATAATATTACTCTTTAACCAATAAGTGTAGGTATCACTCTGGCCATCTGGAATGACAATATATTTCTCTAAGGATTCATGCATTATTCAT
>NC_051415.1:10650661-10651121 GCF_015228065.2 Penaeus monodon
CAAGTGTGTCACTCCCTATCGGTCTCCCTGGCGTCATGAGGGGGGAGTGGGCGTTATTATGACCCCCAAAAGCTTCGGCGTGTGTGTGACGTCAGGGAGGGGCGGCTGGCGAGATTGTGATGTCAGGTGGCTACGGCGATCGGCAGGACAGTGGTGGTCCGCGGCTGGTGTCGAATGGCCGAGTCGACACCCGAGCCGAGCTTGGCGGCTTCCACACACGAGGCTTGACTTACACTCGACACGCCCTTGCTCTGCCTGCTCTGCCTGCCCTGCTCTGCCCTGTTCTGTCCTGCTCTGCTCTGCCGTGCCCTGCTTTGCCCTGCTCTGCCCTGTTCCGCCCTGTTCTGTCCTGCTCTGCTCTGCCGTGCCCTGCTTTGCCCTGCTCTGCCCTGTCGCCTTTCTGTCTGCCCTTCTCTCTCTTCCCCTCGCCTTTCGATCCCCGTATTTAGGTTTCTATGGT
>NC_051415.1:10651419-10651518 GCF_015228065.2 Penaeus monodon
GGTCTCAAGATGCGGTTGCTGGAATTTCTGGATGGATTTCTATCAGCATTTAAGTGTGCTTAATGTGCGCTGTTTTTTTTTTTTCCTCTTTCATGGCCA
>NC_051415.1:10651734-10652782 GCF_015228065.2 Penaeus monodon
ATTGTTGTTGTAGTATTTGATAGTATTTAGCCGAGATGTGTAGGTGCCATAAGGACTTTACTGGTAATGTTGCAGTATATCTAGCCTTTCCAGTTTGCTAATCAATCCCATGTTTCTTGTTCCAGCCTCTCACCAGTGTTCAGACATCCCTTCGATCTCCGTGAAGTCAGCATCTCGGCTCGTTTTTATTCATTTTCCATTTCATCTAAATATGAACCTTGTGAACATAATGCCATGGAAGATATTCCAAAATTTATGTAGATTTTTTTTTTCTTCAGAAGCGGATATTTCCTATTTAACAAATTAACTATCTATATATTAATTAGAAAATATACGCCACGTGTAATTGTGCGATTAAAACAAGTCGTGTAAGTATAACGAACAGTAAATAGATTGACCAAACAAAGATGATATACACAGCATGCAAGTTGTAGTTCAAAACTGCCTTTATCTTATGCTAAAGCGCCTCAGAACTTCTCCTCCTACCTAACGCACACACTACATAACTAAGTAGGTAAATGAATAAATAACTCTTCCCATATGTGCACACACATAGGGTAAACATCTCTACTAAACCGTGCTGGGTGTAAGAGTAGCGAAAGGCGGGGCTTAGTTAAGAAAATATCTTGGTGCTATGTTAAATCTAGTTTATTTGAGTCCAGTTAACGTTAATATCAGGTTATATCTTGTTAATAGAGACTCGAGTTTATACCTCGTTAATGCGAGTAATGTTTGATCTGAATGCAGTTGATCTGAGTTCAATATGAGCTAAGGTTAGCAAATCCAATACATGCAAATGAAGTCTAAAATTGATATGTATCATCAAATCAAGTTGAGATATAAGATAAAAAACAAATCTTCGTTCATGTCTCCAAAATTAAACGAAAAGATAATGCCGCTGAAGAATATCATTTGGATGACAGAAAAAATATCACAATTTCATCTTGAACGCAATTGAGATTATTAATTACACAGCCATTAATATATTAAAAGACGTTGCTATTTTCAGCGTTTTTATAGTGAACTTGATTCAGTAGGCGCTACTGCC
>NC_051415.1:10653059-10653324 GCF_015228065.2 Penaeus monodon
AACTGCATCAGGGAGAGAAAAGGACGGGACGCGACCTCATCCGGAGTGCAGTGCGGGCGGGAGAGTACCTGGGGAAATATTACGCACTCGCTCCCGGTGTCATGTGCTCAGCGTGATCACCAGACGCACCGAAGTCGGCTGGTGACTTACGCGCCGTATGTTGGCCGATGCTCACACACATAATAGAACTTTCGAGAACTTTTTCAATGGTTGGAAATTCGACACCAATGAACATGCGTTGACCGCGTCGGCGTCCATGTTGCTA
>NC_051415.1:10653926-10653998 GCF_015228065.2 Penaeus monodon
TTCATTCTGTTTTGCCTCTTTCTCCTTTGGGTCTCTCAACATTATTCAAAATTTCTTTCCTCTTCTTATCAC
>NC_051415.1:10654758-10655048 GCF_015228065.2 Penaeus monodon
TTTTCGAAACAACCTTTTTCGCAAACATCCAAAGATTATACCATGCTTTCGGATAATCCTGACAGCACTAAATATAAAAAAACTAACATTTTTCCTTGTTTCCCTTTATATTTTCTATAGATTTGGTTATTGTATATTCTCTGTTAAGTATTGATAAAAATCACTGTGCAGCACAAAGCCGGGTTTGATTGGTGGATTCGCATCTATAGAAAAATGACAAAAAGCAAAAGAAGATTTTTGCGAATCGTATGAAGTTTTCATCTCGCTTTTTTCCGAATGAAAACGGAGCC
>NC_051415.1:10656449-10657070 GCF_015228065.2 Penaeus monodon
GACACTAATCACATAATGACATGGAATTCATAGGAGATGAGAAGGAAACAGAGAAACGAGGGTCTTCCCATTAACATTTATTAATATTTGCAAGAAATTATTATATCAAACGAAAAGCATAACATACCTTCATAAATGTTTTGCAATTACTAAATAAACCTTGTATCAGAATAGCGTCATATTCATACGACACTAAAGGTGTAATAGTATACAAGAACACGGAGTGACAATACAGGGCATATAATAATACTGAAGATGTGTACAGTTACCTTAATTAATTGCTTTACCCCGTGTGGCTAAGCGGCCATTCCTACTGTAACGACGGGCATGGCAGGAGGGTACGTATGATAGGTATAGGCCTGAGAGTGTTATTTGAAAAGGAGAGTGATTAAACATCTCTAGAACTTAGCATCCGAGGGAACCTTTTGAGGGACCTGTGCCATGGCTGTAAACATCAGTCTTCCTCTGTAAGCCATTGTTTCTTCCCTCTCTGCTCTTCATAATATTCTGGCTTTTGCCTTTACACTGATAATTACTTTGAATCTTTATCTATTCTCTTCCCTCTCTTTGTCTTCTTCCCCCGATCCATTCTTCCTTCGTTTAATCCTGCTCTTACCCTCG
>NC_051415.1:10657211-10657541 GCF_015228065.2 Penaeus monodon
TTACCATTTCTCTCTCTTACTTTTGAACCCTCTTCCCCTCTCTCTTTTTTTCATTCTCCCTTTCCCTGTTCGTCCAGAGGGCCTCCCCTTCGACCCCTCGCTATAGATAGAAGCTTTAATACAAACAGGAGGAAACTGAAGTAGAGATGGCGAGTTTAGGTGAGTCTCCCCTGAAAGGAAAATGGGATTGAAGTGAGTTTTATTTGCCTAAAAATAATGGATTGTAATGATTGTGCGAAGAGGCATCTCGTGGTTGGATGATGGTCTGTGCTTTGATCTTCTCTTCTTTTGATATTTGCTTTTGTCTCCTTTAGCTACTACTTCTCTTAT
>NC_051415.1:10657631-10658186 GCF_015228065.2 Penaeus monodon
GCAGGTTATCCTGCTTTGTACAATATAATTTTTCCTCCTTTTTCCATCCTTGGCTTTTAGCAAAGTCAAATTTTGATTCCATTCTCTCCCTATCTTTACCTTCATTTATTCTGGTTTGTCCCCTTTTCTAATTCCTCTCAATCCCTTCTGTTCCATCTTTTATTCATCGTACGTCAGTCCTTCCCCGCCTTTCCCCCTTTTTTTTTTCCTCAGTCAGACCTAATCTCGCAGAGTGGTCTACGGTCTGGCCTGACCCGAAATTTCCTGACTGTTCCTGTTTGAGTGTGGTTATGGGAGGGAGGCAGAGTAACTGGGTTTCTACGGGGATTTGTGTATTGATGGGGTGGGGGTTATGGGGGAACGGGGGGTAGTGGAGGGATGTGGGGGTAGTGGAGGATAGTGGGGGATCAGGGGGGGTGGGGATATGAGGGGGGTGAGGGGTGGCATTGGAATAAGGTATTTTGAATTGGATTTTAAGAAGAGCTGCTTAATTACTTTTTTTGGTGTAAGAGGAGTGGTTTCGTTTTTTTTTTTTTCCTACTTATCAATTTCACT
>NC_051415.1:10658476-10658578 GCF_015228065.2 Penaeus monodon
TTCTTTTGTTTTTTTCCTTTGCTTTCTATATTATTTTCTCCTTTTATCCCTATTCTGCTGCAGTAACATTAGCGAACCACAATACTTTCGTTTTCTCTCCTC
>NC_051415.1:10658724-10658818 GCF_015228065.2 Penaeus monodon
ATTTTAACTGAATTATTCATGTGTTAGGATTTTTTTTAACAGAATTGATATTTTTTTCATCATTCTCATCGCCTTTATGAAATCATCAGTACAG